>NW_027103890.1:1843342-1930919 GCF_902728285.1 Clytia hemisphaerica
CTCGAACAACGACACATTGAGTTTATCATGGAGAAGTCTGTATCCGTTTAGAATGTCACCGTTTATACCGTAATGTTTCAATTTCAGTATGAGTTTCCTGTGCCCCAACCTTGTCAAAGGCCTTGCTAAATCAAGCAAGATGGAATCAATTTGTTCTTTGTCATTAATTGCTTTAGCAATGTCATGAACTGTTTGGATCAGTTGGGTTTCACAAGATCTATGTTTTCTGAATCCGTGCTGGCTATTGGAGAGTATCTTTGTTCGGTCAAAATGAGACATTACGTGACTATGTATGATGTGTTCCATGATTTTACAAGTTGTAGAAGTCAAACTAACGGGTCGATAGTTCTCAGGCTTTGAACGATTTTTGTTTCCACCTTTGTATAGCGGGGTGATATTAGCTTGTTTCCAATCATTGGTACTTTTCCTTTGTTGTAATGATGCTGTAACAATAAGAGAGAAAGTCTGAAATCTCGTCAGCACATTCTTTTAAGATCCTTGTTGATATTCCATCTGGTCCGCTTGCTTTATTTGGATCAAGGTCTTTTAAGAGTTTGGTGATGCCATTTTTGGTAAAGGTAATTTTTCCAATTGGAGGGCCTTGTGGGTCGTTAATTTCGGGTGATATTCCATCATCGGCAGAGAAAACACTAGAAAACTGTTTATTCAGTGTCTCTGCAATGCTAAGATCTTCTGTTTGAATTTGCCCGTTATTGTCTAACAGCGGACTGACTCCAACAATGTTTGTCTTTTTTGCTTTTATAAAAGGAGAAGAATCTTTTAGTGTTCTTTTATCGCTGAGTACTTTGTCTCGGATGTAATTGTTATAGGCGTTGTCGCATGTCTTTCTAGCTTCCTTTTCTGCAAGAATGTATTTGTCATAGTCCTTACAAGTTTTGTACGTTTGTATACTCGGTAACGTCTTTTTTCTTTCGGGTAGCACGTTCCAATCTCTATTGAACCAAGGTTGGGTGTATCTTGAGATGTCATTTTTGTTTGGAACATGTGCATCTTGAGCTGTCTGAAGAATGTCTTTGAATTGAAACCATAAAGTGTTTATTGATGTTGCGGTTGATTCAATTTCAATAATCTGTTTATCTTATTCTGTACTTGGTCTTTTAAAGCTGTTAAGTTTGCCCTCTTCCAAATATTATTTTGCGTTGAATAGGTTTTAATTTTGGTAGGGTGACATAAATATCTGATATACTGCTGTATCGTGATCTCCAAAGCCGGGGGCGTTCACAACGTTCTATCAAACCTGGACGGTTGGTTAGGAAGAGATCAGTACTGATTTTTACGTGTGGTAAAGTTTACGTGTTGGGTAAGGTTTAACGTATCAAAGAGATTTAAAAAATTTTCATTTGTCTCTTTTGAGTAGTGATTTGTAGCGATTTCTTTTGAATCCCAGTTGATGTCCGGCAAATTAAAGTCTCCGCCAATCCATACTGGTATGTTTTTGTGTTTAGAGATTATTTGCTCCAAACTGTTTATAAGTTGTTGATCTTGTTCTTTTGTGCTTTGCGTTGATCTATAACATGCTGTCAGTAATATCGGCTTTTCAAATGTTTTTACTTTAATGGAAATGATTTCACCTGATTTTTGTTTAATTTCTTCAACCAACAAGCTGACTTTGTAGATAATAATAACACCTCCTTTTCCGTCTGCTCTATCTTGCCTTGAGGCTGTGTAGTGCTCTGGTAGAAATTCTGAATTGAAGATGTTACATGATCGATAAGTGCGATTCGGATCCTAGCATGATATCAATGTCATTTTCCAATAAAGTACAAGCTGTACAAGCTGTACAAGCTCTTATCTATTTCTTTTTAATTCCCAAGGCCCCAAGCCAAAGGTAGACCACATAACCACACCACTGCACAGTACTACATACACCATACACACAGCACAGGCCCACACAACCAGCCAGAACCCATGAAATCCATTTTCGACGCCTTCTAGATACGCCTTACACCCTCTTCACCTGGGAGAGGATAATTACAAGGTCTCAAAAGAAGGTTGTCTATTGCTCATTCCGACATCGACTTATAACCTGACTGAAATTCGAGCCGTTACTAGCAACCCTGCGGGGCCCAAGGCGCCGAGTATGCACCCGGCACAGTGACAAGCCGTTACTAGCAACCCTGACCCTACCTAACTGTTAGTTAATCAATTCCAAACAACAAAACCCCCAGAAAATTTAAAATGTCGGAATGAGCAATAGACAACCTTCTTTTGAGACCTTGTAATTATCCTTTTCCTCTTCACCTTTATAGAAATACTCGATAGTGGTATAAATGCGATAGGCCAATCACATCACTGCATTTGCCTACCATTACGCAATGCTTTCTATTTTTAGATAGATACGAGATTTTACCATGANAAGATTCCTATCCTGGTCTGTACGCCGAGTTGGTCCATCATAATGGCTCAACAAAAACCAGCCGGGAGTAAAACGTGCCAGCTTGGTTCATTTCCCGGTTTTCTTGGACAAACACATTTTACTTCGACTTGCAAGCCACGGTCCCCAAAAAAGGCTTATATCTTGAAAGATTAACTTTAGCTCCCAGGCTATAGACTCAATGTATTGAAAGGCCTTTAAAACAGGAAGAATGGGACCCAAGGTTATCATAATTCCTAATATGGTCAAAATAAAAGTCGCCGTTAAGACGAAATAGATAGTTTAAATTGGTGTCGCCCAAGAGACGTATTTTTTGCCATTATGAATATACCCCCCGAAAATAGAGTTAGCAATTTTGAACTCTGAAAGCGTATTCAAAATTCAGGGTAAGGTTTGAATGATCTCTGGAGCCATATCTTTCCTTTGGTTTATCGTAAATACACTTAAAGGCGACAATTCGGTCAGAATAAAAGCAAAAAACGTTGAGGCGACACGAAAATGTCGCCTTAAAGAAAATGTCACCCTAAGGTATATATTTTTTACATGAAATGTCGCCTTATATACAAATTAGAAAAGTTTACTATTTAGTGCCAACGAAAATTTTATGGTTCAACCAAATTTTTACTATTCAACCCAAATTTTATCCAACGAAATATTTTACTATTTAACGAAATATTTTACTATTTAGTGCCAACGAAAATTTTATGGTTCAACCAAATTTTTACTATTCAACCAAAATTTTACTATCCAACGAAATATTTTCCTATTTAGTGCCAACGAAAATTTTATGGTTCAACCAAATTTTTACAATTCAACCCAAATTTTTACTATTCAACCAAAATTTTTATTATTCAACCAAAATTTTACTATTCAACCAAATTTTTACTATTCAACCAAAATTTTTACTATTTAACCAAATTTTTACTATTCAACCAAAATTTTTATTATTCAACCAATATTTTACTATTCAACCAAAATTTTACTATTCAACCAAATTTTTACTATTCAACCAAAATTTTTACTATTCAACCAAATTTTTACTATTCAACCAAATTTTTACTATTCAACCAAAATTTTTACTATTTAACCAAATTTTTTACTACGAAATATTTTTCTTTCAACCATTACCAAAAAGCATCACTTGAAATTCCGATTAGAGATGTGCCCTCTGATAGCTTTCGGAATGGATCCCACCCCATAAGAAAGTACGAGTCACAGCGCTGACAGACATCGCGACGACCTTATCACCTTACATACAGTTGCGAACTGATAAGCCATATGACGTTGTATACTGTGACACTCGAACGACACTGGGAAGAGAGCAATGCTCACGGGAGGCCGAACCTCATGAGTGCCACAGCACAACACGATGCCATACTCTTGTATCAGAGTAATGGTACCCAATTCTCCTCGCACAGCATGAGTTGACCTGGGTGAAGGTACATTCACTTATCGTAGTAACACGGTGGGTTTCGAGCCTGGGCCACTCCGCTTCCCGGACTAAGATTCCACTTGCCACTTAAACAGTCGACTACTATTGCAAATTAGGATAAATGCGGGTATTTAGCCTAAATAGGATGAATTATTCTAAATAAGATAAAATCGATAGTATAGTTAGGATAAAATACCCTAGAAAAAAAACAACAAATCCAGAGATCCGCGTATCCACCAGTGACGCCAGGAATCTTAGTCTGAGAATCTAAGCCAGTCAGAACAAACAAACCCTCGTCCGTTTTCAAGTAGCAAGTGGAATCTTAGTCCGGGAATGGGAATCTCCTACGTTACGAAAGAAAAATATTTGGTTGAATAGTAAAATTTGGTTGAATAGTAAGATTTGGGTTAAATAGTAAAATTTTGGTTGAACCATAATATTTTCGTTGGCACTAAATAGTAAAATATTTCGTTGAATAGTAAAATATTTCGTTGGATAGTAAAATTTTGGTTGATTAGTAAAATTTTGGTTGAACCATAAAATTTTCGTTGGCACTAAATAGACACGAAGGCAAAATGGTATAGAATCGAGAAGTTCTCACCATTTTTTTAACTTTTTTGTTGTTGTTTGCAAATCATTGAAGTACTGGAAGTACGAGACGTATGACTTGAAAGTTAGAATCCTTGAAAGTTGGCTCATGATTCTTTTCTAACGAAAGGAGATTTGGGATTTTTTCGTCCACTCAGGTAAACAACATTTTTTCTTTAACTTTCTTAATATTTAGCTTTTATGGGATGGGGAGATCGTATGATCATAAGGACAGTAAGGAATCCCTGATCATAACCAAGGGGCCTACAAGTTGGAAGTTGACATGACATCCATCTATTTATTAAGTGGACCAATGGTAAATTTATGGCTGATGGTTCGAGTCTTGATCAGATCATTAATTTTTCAAAAAGCAGTCTTTGAAAGTCTTCAGAAGCCTTTGCGTTCGCTTCCTTACGAATACCATATTGTATCAGAAAATTTAACGTTTAATGAACCTTTTAACTAAATTTTAACTCCCTAAGTAAAGTCTCGGAGAGCCTCAAAAAATGATTGACAGGTCCCTCTGGGGATTTGGTTTTTGATTGACATTTTAGGGATTAATTAATATCATTAATTTTTAGATATCTATGTCAAGACGAGTGAAAAATGGCAGAAAATAATTATCACATTAATTACATCCCATTAGGTAAAAACACAAACAACTATTTCAAGACATCTAAGTGGAAAATCACAACGCACGACGAAAGGTCTACATTTCGGCGTCGTACCACTAGTACCACTACTGTCTTTTTAAAGGAACAAAATACTTTTCTCCTTTTTTTCTTTTTCGATATAAAAAAATCGGTCAAAATCGAACAGTATTAAGCCAATGACATCTTTGATCAACCAAAAGGAACTGATTCCCGAATTGATTTTAGCTAAAACGTTCTAATAAAGTTCAATTTTCTACAGGACGGGCACTTCCTAAAATTTCCTAAACCTTTATGTAATTAAAAAAAAAATAGTATCTAATAATTAACGGATTCCCTTCCAGAGGAAACAACAGATGAAGAGGCAGAAATGAAACTAGCAAGTGAAGAGTATGACCGAGCGCTTAGAGGAATAGAACAAAACTTAAACAAAGAAAAACACCAAAAAGTTAACACAGGTATGCTTGAACAGAGTCTGGCTTGACGTTATCTTTTCTTATAAATATCGTTACATTTAGCATATTCAAAGAAAACATCAAATTAACCCAACATAGTTTCATATGGTCTTCTATATCGATTCTAGGATGAAAGAACCAGCACACCGAGTCGCTTTCACTAGAACCATTTGACAAAAACGATAAATCCTCCAACGAAAGTTTGTCTAATGATCCGTCTGAGTACGAATCTTTCTCCTCGGAATCTGAGTTCGAGTACAATACCGAGTCGCTTCCACAAAAATCATTTGACAAAAATGATACAATTGACATTGATACAACCATTGACATTTCCAACGCGGAAAGTTTGTCTAATGATCCGTCTGAGTACGAATCTTCCTCCTCGGAATCTGAATTCGAATACAATTTCAAGCATTACAGTGACGGCAGTGATGAGATTGAAAGCGATTTTGAAGAGATGGTCCTTGAAGCTGAAAGAATAACAGAAGCGTAATCTTTTTCACTGCCCGGGGGTAAGGGTTGCGAGATGATGGGTGTGTACCACCCAACTTTCGACCCTCGGATCCTTAGCGGGACTAAAAGAGAAAATTTACTAAAATTTGGTGAATTTTACGACCCTCATTGGGACTAATTTGGTCTTTCAAGTAGCAAAAAGTTGAAATTTGATCAAACTTTGATCTTTCAGGGAGCAAAAAGTTTAAATTTCCTTTTTTTCCGACCCTTAAAGGTGGCATATTCCGCCCTGCTTCTCTTGCCTAAGTAACCCCTCCGGCGTTGATGGTTTCAAACGATAACAAAGCTAAGTCTAATCAAAAGTATTGCATTATATAAAAACATGTTTATAAATAAACATTTAGATCACGAGACCAAGCGTTATTAACGAAAACAAACCTACATCATCAAAGAAAGAACAAGGTATATTCTTTCTGCTGCATTTGATAGAATTTAGCATACATACTACGAATTTAAGTGACAAGCCATTCACTACATTGATATCTATCTTCTTTCTTAATCAGCGTACATCGTGATTGATTTACCGAGTATTGAAGCAGCCTATGGCGAAATAAGAAGACATGAAATTGAAAACGTCTTCGAATTCGCGAAGCAAGCTAGTAAAAACTGACTGGTAAAAATTCCAATTATTTTCGTATTATGTATATTATGTACTGTGATTTAAGTCATTGATTCATTTGAGTACCGAATAGAAACACATTCATAATTTCTTTTCTATAGAAGAAGACGACTTTAAGGAAGACCACTTATAATCGACGGCAGTTTTAACATAATATGTAAATTGCAATTCTTTAAGCGTTTTAACATATAATGTTAAATCCGTTCTTTGTCGAATTAACATAATACGTTGATTTGATATGATCTCCTGCTCGGGAATGTTTTAGCCTGTACCTAATCACTCACTCTATTGCTGGTAGGTTTACTTACAACACCTTACAGGATCTTTCCATTAGCCTCGAACTATACTTTTACTTTCGAAAAGAGAGTAAAGAAATACAGGCTACAAAATTAATCAAAAATGGTACCGAAAGTAGTGAATTCTTTAATCATGATTAATTTGGATTGATCGTTGAATGGATTTTTGGATGGATTTTAACCATCATTGCACTTTTGTATGACTTTTACTTTTAAGAGAAATTTACACATGTAATATTCGATCTTTTTAAAGTAAGATTTTATCATTGAAATTTGGTTTTGTTTTCATACAACATAATATAATACAGTAATGATATATGTGGAGATCGGGCGGGGGGATCGGGTAACTTTTGCATCAGTGGAGACAAACATGCTTAGCCCTCAAATGAAAGACCTGGCTGGTCATTACAATACAAAGTCAAATCAAAACAAAAACGGTAGAGTAGTAGAGCTGCGAGAGGAGCTGCGTAGTTGTATTTTTAATAATGACCAGCCAGCCAGTGCCAGAGGCTGCCAGGTCATTTCTTTGAGGGCTATGCATCAGTGAGGCTGGAACTTGATTTTTGAGGATTACGATTTTACCAGCTTTTTAGCAATTTTTGCCTCGCTAACCCAAATCTCGCAACCTCTTTACCTTGAAGGAAGATCGAAATTAGAGTTTTTCAGCGTTCCGAAAAAAACGCAAAGCAAAAATTTTTTCATCTTCACAGGATCGATTCTCAACAACAAAATACATATTTTGGTCTTTGGGTTTGTTTCTGACGTTTTTCCTTCAAAGAATATCAATCACTTTCCTTTTCCCCTCGAGCGCGCGAGAAAAAAAAGATTAGCTCGCATTTTCGCGCGGGCAAATAAAGATGAGGCGGCAATCTTGCACTGAGGGTGCTACTTAATTTCCGCCCACAATAGAATGGTCCAAATACGGGGGGTATTTCAAATGATAAACAATGTCTTTCTGTAAGTGTTTATTTTCTAAGAGATACAAATAGTATATTGAATATTATTAACTCATTTATTTAAGTATTTATGAGCCCAAATTTAAATATATGGTTAAATAAAAAACAAATGATATCAGTTTTGTTTTGCCTCAAACCCCCGGGAAAAGTTTTTTGGCCAACTTAGCTATTTTACAAATTTCGGAAAAGAACTCCCATAGGAATTCCGATACATAACCCGATTGGTTAATTTCGGAACGGCTTCAAGAAAGTCATAATGGCAGATGATTTTAAAAGTTTCTGAGGAAATGTGTGGAATTTTTCGATGTTGATGGCTTGTTGATTCTTTAAAGAAAATAGATAACAGGTATAGCTTTTTCTAATCCTGGAATATCGAGGTTCCAGCTACACTGTGCATGTTAGCCTCCACTGATGCAAAAGTTACCCAACTTCACGGTATTATTTATACACAGTCACCACAGCCACCCACAGGCACTGTGGTATAGTGGTCATTGACATTGACCTTTGGTTTCTGCTCAGGCGGCTGAGGTTTGATTCCCCCAATTGCATCGGCTCACTTGGCACGCAAGTGACGACTGAAGCTTTGCATCGCCCAGGTCATCAACCCATACCATGTGATGTGAGGAAGATGTGAGGAGACTTGTGTGTAGTCAGTCCAAAACAAAGTGTTGACGACGTGTCAGAGCCTCCTGCAACTCAACCAAAAATAAATACAAATTAGTCTAGGTGGAGACTATATTGCCCCTGTCACATCAGTACAAAAATTTAGCACTCAACTGCTCTAACTTGGGAGGATTGGGTAGAAACATGGGACTGGTTAATATCTGGTCTGTATTTTCACTTACTGTTTATAAATCTCTTTTACAGCAAAATTTGTTTTTGTGTATTTTTTAATACGCCGTTCATTAACTCAAATCAAATGACTTTGGAGGTTCGGTAAAATGGTGGTCAAATTGCCGTCCCATGTTTTGTCTCAGTGCAAGGAACGCTACAAAAGGTCTGATCACGGCATCGGCAGACAACAACAGGCGAACTCAAAGCAGCCGCACAGAAATGAAGCAAGAAAATAATATTAACAGGCAAAAAACTCAATATTATTTTGTCATGTGATCATATTAAAAGAACATGAGTATATTGGCTCATTTTCCTGTGTGTATCACATTTTTATAATGTTCAACATGATAAACATGATATTATGTTATATGAATGATAACATGATTGCTATTGACAGCACTGTTGATTATTGGACATTGTTAACCGGTTACTTTTTCGAAGTGGGCTACATGGCTTTTTGCACAATGCAATTGGTTCTTTTCGCATGACGACGGGCCTACATTGTCTAGAGTTGCCCGTCGTTAGGAAAATTCATTGTGACGTCACTTTTTCAAAGGAAAATGAACAATGCGTTGACATCATTTCTCTCATTTTTTATTTCTGACGTCAGAAATTATAGCAATTTTTTATCTCTTTTCGCTTGTTTTTTTCTGCTTTATTTCGCTATTTTTCCTGGATAAAGTGCTAAAAATCAATAAAAGTTGAAGGAAACGCTTAGCAAATACAATAATGACCGGTTTTTTTCGGGCTGTACTGAAAATATTGCCCTCGGTCAACGCCACAACCTCGGGCAATATTTCTCAGTACAGCCCTCACTAACCGGTCATTATTGTATTAATACCACAGTTGACATAAGCAGGGATATGTTATAGCGGAGCTGGATAAGGCACATTTGAAATGCCTTGTTCTATCTCTGTCCCTGACATTAAAATTTGATATGAAATTAAACTTTTTTAATTAGAAATTCGTGAAATTTGGATTTCTTTTTAGCCAATGATTCTGCTGCTGCATTTATTGTTCACGATTAAAAACTATTAATTATCAAGAGGGTCTGTAAAACATTGGTGAATGACAATTTAAAAAAATGAAAAACATTGTTTTCATTAGTAAAGTTATAAGAAATTTCTTCTGTAAGATTATAAATAGCTCTTTTTCATTTGAAATACCGCGCTGCACCGCGGGGTGCCTCACTTTCTAACTGATTTTTTCAAATAGCAAGTTGGTATGTCTGATTATGGAAAAAGTTTCAAGTCAATTGAAACAATATTTGTCAAAATAATTACATCCAAAATTTTTAAAGAGAAATCATGAAAGCTTCTCAAATTCATAACACACGCTGATCAAATTATATTTCATTTACAAAGAAGCTTTTGGGGTATATATCTTTTGCAAATATTATTTTGATGAAAAGTGGGAACATCATAGCAAAATATATGCAAACGTACTGCATGAATACTTTGTCTGCTTCATTTTTCTTATAAAAACAGGGACAGAGATGGATTTCTATTATGAACAGTTTACAATAGAAAAGACAAAGGAGCAATCCGCTAAGGAATTCTCGTCCTTCATCCAGCTCCGCTATAACATATCCCTGACATAAGTAAGAACTTTTTATGCCATAACCAAAATTACCCTTAGTATAATTTTCCAGCCCTGTAGCTGTATTTTGTAGCTTACATATTTGTTCTTTTGTTCTTTTGTTGTTTTTTTCAGTTCAAACAGTTAATTTGAAAAAATATGTATAATGGACAAAGTAATTACTCATGATTGAATTTATCAATTTTGCACTTGGAGAAGAATCATGCCTGCAATCAACTCTTCAAATTTTCAATATTTAACTACTGATAATGATTTCATTTATTACTGCCCAACTGGACATTCACGAGTTAACACATTCTACGAGGGCAACTCATCACAAGGTTGGAAGAATGGAGCACCTTTACAAAAAGGGGAACCTGTTAAAAACAAAACAGGATAGACATTCCTGCTAGTCAATTTAAAACTCAACATGGACATGAAAAATAGTCTGATTTACTGCTATATTTGATAAGGGCAACCGCATGTCAGGGTATGTTGACTTTTCGAATATTTCTGTATCTATTTTTGAATTAACTTATTATATATATAATTTTTTTATACTTTTTATAGCATTATTTTTTATTTTACAAACTAAACTATTTCTAGTTGCAACTGCCACACAATTTCACTAAGTCTTAACCTAATATTTGTGCTAAACTCTCAGCCTCATTCTTCTTAACGAAATTTCTGAAGATGCTATTTTTATAGTGTTTTTATTTTGATTTTTAGGATACCCAGGAAATGTACATACGTATGTAATTTGTTTATTAAAAAAATAAAGCAGAACCACTATTTTCCCATAATGGGAAACCCATTCACTCATTTGTTGTTAAAGTCTTCACATTTGTCAAGGACTGCCCAGTAAATGGTTGTAACTGAAATATTACACAGAGGACATGATTGTTAATGGTGTTTGTGATTTTTGGTTTTGCAACATGACTTAACTTTAAATGAGACACTTTCTCTCTTCAAAAACAAACATAGTTCTAACACTAAACATTTCCAGACATTCACAAGAAACAGTTAAAATCTAAACCCTGAAAACAGTATATAAAATAACCCTTACTACTATTTCAACCCTAAAATATATACAAGACATGCTTGGGATTGTAAAATTTAATACCCTTTTTCTTTGTTTTCACCCTCTAGAGCTAACTAACTATAATCTTGGGAAATGATATTCTATTTGAACTGATTAGGGGCTATCCAAGCAATTCAGCCACACTGACTTTCGTAACAATTAGATTTTCATTTCCTTGGTAACATTACATAAATAAATAGTTTGATTCTTTTTAGTTTTCAAATGGATACAACAGATTTAGATGATGCTGAAAAAATTCTCACTGAATATATAAATAGTGATTCGACCTCAAACTCCAATATTTTAGATGAAACTGAAGCAGAACTGCTGAAGTTTTTGGCCCCTTCCCCTGCCAGAAAGAAACCCAGGAAAAAGCGGTTCATAACTTACCAGTATGACTGCAATGGTAATAGAGTGTATAAAGAAAAGAATCAGAGCCAAACAAGAAGAAAGAAGAAGAAAAAAGAACAGGGTAATTTTTCGGGAATTTGTGAGAATCTGAACTTTCAATATCTGGATATCTCAAAGTGTTTCTTTATTTTCTATTGTATATACCTTCAACCCTTTTCGTACTAGGAGGGTGGCTTTTTACCTTATATAAATGTTTTTTAATTTGATCAGTTTTATCAATCCTATCATGTAAGTATGAAATGAAGCACAGTGCACAGTCTTTATACTCTTTCCGTTTTGGAAAAGCACTTAACTCCTGTTAAAATTGATCCTCCATCATGACCCCTATTAAATGGAAACTTTTAACTTTTTTGAAGATAGTCCTGTGTACAAAATTTACCCTACTTTTTTTGATTTTTGGAAGGGCCCAAAGAAGATGTATAATATCTATCAGAGAAAATTAGTTCCCTTCGTTTTTCATTTTTAAAGCCATTGAAGAAGAGACTAATGGCATTGAACTTGGTTTAGAGATTGGGGCTGAAATTGAAATTACAGCTTCTGGAGAAAGTACAAATAAAGGTTTGGATTTTCTCCTAATTTTTCCTCTATGACTTATATATATAAATATTAACAGTAACAACACTCCGAACAAAAATCCACTGTAACCCTTCTTCTTTAGTTTAACAAAATATATGTACTGTATATTTATAGTTGTTTATATTATAACAAGTTTGTCTGATATCCTCCAACAGCATTAGTAAAATTTCATAGATATACATTATCCTCTTTACAACATTACAAGTGCCTAAATTTTTTTAGAATTTGATAATGAACTTGAAGCCTGCACAGAAGCTCTCCAAGATTTCTTAAGAACTCCATGTAAGTTTGAAACTTGTGTATATTTTAATGAAATAACTTTTGTATGAATCCATGTTTTCTTTTAAATTCATTTGACTTGAAAATAAGCGAAGTCGTATTCTAAAATACAAGCTTCTGTTATATGAAGAATCTATTATATTTTCATAATAGCGAACAATACAAGAAAGAAAACTTGGACACAACGAATGGCAGACACCGAGGAACAATGGTTCGATATTAGAGAAGATTTACTCTCCATTTCAATTAAACGATTCTGCCCCATCAGATGTTTTAGATGCTCAGATTCACCACCAGTTGTTCGTTGTGGAGCTTGTGGCTACTTGTGTGGTGACTGTGATGAGGACGTTCATCAGCATGAACCATTACACGATCGCATTGCCTTTATCGAAGGAAAAGTGATACCATTGTCACCTTGCCAGGTCATAGAAGAAGGAAATTTATTGACCAAAACTGGTAAAACCCAAGCGTTTATTTGTATTTCTTTTTTTTTTGCGATATCGATAGTCATTAGTGAAAGCTGAATCTTTTGTTTTGATCTTTTCGTTAGAAATTTTAAGCTCGTTATTTAACCTTTGAATGACTATGTTTCAACAGTTCCTTACCTTTACTTTTCAGTGCGTCTTATCAAATTAGAATACGTAAAATGTTGTAATTGTTTTCAAATACAAAATGTAACCACCCTAACAAGGATTCCCCAGGATGAAACTGTTGTGGTGATTGGATTAAGAGGGAGATTTCTGTTGCATAAATGGTCCTTTTCGTGTCAAAATTGTACATTCCACCAGCGTGCCCTTAACTTGGAAAGTGGGTTATGGTCTGGTTACTGGCCTACATCTCCAAAAACTCTCAACACGGTCATTGAAGAAGATCTTCTTATGTTTTGGGACTCTTTTCGAAAAAGGATGCCAGGATCTTCTGCGAAGGCTTTTGTTGATACACTTAATGATATCTCAATCACGAATGGAAGGGTATGGCTATTTATATGTCTATTCAAATACTGAGTATGCAATTTGTAGATTTTTAGTGCCTAAGCAATAATAGAATCTAATTGTTATGAAATGAGAGTTTGATTGAAAACCAACGTAGTTCTTCGACCATGATCCTTACAAATGTCGGTGTTGATTTTTCTTTAGGATGGTTCTATTTACCCGCAATTACTGGCTCATGCATTTAAAGAATGGTGTTTCCTACAGCACGAACTTGATGGCAAAAAAGGTTTTAATTGGATGCAATGTCCTAGCTGTGAAATCTCCCAGCACAGTTGCCATGTAGATGGTAACTGTAAACTCTATCGCTTCAAATCTGGTGGAAAGTAGGTTACTATGTGTTGACTGTCTTTTTACCACAATTATTTTAATTTGAAATGTGTTTGTGAAACATTCAGTTAACATTAGTTGAAATAATATTGTAAACCTAAATGGTTTTTATTTTGATATTTTCCAGTCGTAGACGTGAATCATACTACAAAAACTTCATCGTAGCAGACGACCTTGTTAAAGACTATTTGAAAGTAGTTTACCCTTCTAAAAAAAAACATGATGTGGTAAGAAGTGTTTTGCCCTTTTGAAAGCTGTAGTAGAACAATAAAGCTATAATCTTCGATTGATGTTAGAAGATGTATAATGACGTGGAAAAGATTTATGGAATCTTCCAGGAGTGAAAAACTCTTTCTTCACTACTTTGGTGAATGGGAAAAAAATGTCTCTGTCAAACCTTTTTTTTTCAATTTTAGAACGATTCGGATTACGTGTGTGGAGGAAAATGGACTGCTGCCAAGAATGTTGGTCGGAAAAAAGGAAAACTGGACGAAACTGGATTAGAGGTTACATTACTTGTTTCTCTTAAAACCGCAATATAGTCTGTTATATACATCTTACGTTGAATCAGCCGTTCTTGCAATTCATTTGTTACTTTCAGGTTGGAACCTGTCGACACAGATTTGCCCAAACTGCTTTGAACATGAAGCAAGGTGAATTATACGGTTATCCTTTGTACATCATGAAACATCACATGTTGCCTCGGAAAGTGGAATTTGCATGGAGTGACGTAATGTGCAAACTTTGGGGTTTCGCCAAAAGAATTGAGCCGTCTATTGCTGAAGATTTAAACCCTGCCCTTTCCGTCATGCACGCCAAAGGTCATAGCTTGGAGTGCCAAGTAAGTTATTTGTAAGTTTTTATTCCCATAAAATACTATGTCCCTCCTTTTTTACAATGAGGCACACAATTTTTGAATGTTTCCTTCCTTTAGATGAAGTGGGATGGACAATGGCTTGAGGATACTGGAAGGACAACTGGAGAAGAGACAGAACAATTTTTTTCATATATTGGCCGATGTTCCAACACAACAAAGTATCAATTACCAGAAGGTAACATTTACGTCCATACACGTTTTTTTTTCATTAGAACACCTAAAATTTGGCTGAGCCTGGATGTGCTTATTTTCTTAGCATTTTTCAGCCTGAAATGTTCTTAAAGCGTTCTTAATTTTCCAGATTACTCTAAATCGACAATATCATGCAAAATTGGCAAAATTTGGACATTATTTGACTCTCGATTTTAGAAAATCCATCCCTAAGTTCGGTTAAAACTGCTTGAAAAGAGGAAAAAAATTTAGTTTCTTCTCATTTTCTTCAAAACTGAGGCTGGGCATGTTCTTACGATGTTCTTAATTTTTCGACGAATTTCAGCCTGAATGTTCTTATAAACTTGGTTCTAATAAAAAAAACGTGTATATTTTTATGTTGCCTTTCAAATTATGTAATGTTAAATCAAATAAACAAAGGTTAGAAATTTTATATTCACATCATTTTCTCAATTATTATAGCAACAAGCACCGTTATATTCTAAGTATTTATGACCCATTATCAATTCTCGCTATTCAGGAAGGGAAGAAACAATCACAGAATTAACCATGCATTGGAACTGGCGAAAAACGATTTCTCTTCCGTTTCAATTAACCAGTCAATATATCAAGGTACAGCTGCACCTTAAGTTACTGAAAATCTTTGGGGATATTCGAGAAAACGTTTACCACATCTGGTATGCTCTTCTTTTATTATTAGCATAATGTGAAGCTAGGGACGAAATTTTTGCTTCAGCTCTCTTTTACTACATTATGTTATATATAATTGTTTAAAAATTTCATTTTTAGAATGTGCGTAATTTAGCTGTCAACAAAGACGATTTCGAAAAGATTTGTGCTCAAAACAACTTTGTTTACTCTAAAACGGATGTGATGGCATTGAAAGACGATTTAGAGGCATCGCTACCGAAATCTCAGAAAGGAACCATCGAACACAAGATTGAAGGTCTATTCTTTGAAAAAACTTACTGGAAATCAGTTTTAAAAAAAGTTGGAGGTATAATATTAATGTATTTTTTTTGTTTATTCGCATCACGATTGGAATTTCAAAAGAATCCCATTGTTTTGATGCCTTTGAGAAAGCCATTCAATCGAGTCTTGATGTGATGAATTTAATTTTATCGCCCCATGTTAAAAGCCCCGTCTTAACTTATCCACAAAATGAAAGAAATTTCCAAATGTTGAGTTAGTAGCAAGATATGAAACCTAAAAATGACCTTTGTAAACAACGCCAAAATTCACTTTTGGAATTTAGATTTTTTCTTATTACTGTTACTTTATTTGGTCTTTTCAGATCGCTCAAAAAGAAGGTCATATATCCGCCGTAAGATCACTAAAGTCAAGGATGCAATGACCAAAGCATTGAGGGAAAAAGCCATGATTCACGCAATGGAGGACTGCTTCAATGGGAAATTTCCTTGGAAGTCAATTGACGAGATGTCTTCAAATGGAATTTCTGGTAAGATTAAGATACATAATGACTGATTTTCATTGAAAAATTTCTCATTGCTTTTTATTGTAATAGATCAAATCTCATCCGATTTCTAGAATCTCAGGTATATACATATAAACACTTTTAACTTAAATTTTTAAACTTTTTCACTACAGCGACAGAAAAGAGACTGATCGTAGATGCTTTTATGAGATGGCGGCGATGTGAGGAAGAGAAGACGATCCTCAAGAAAGACATGGAAAACTTTTTAAAATTTAATCGTAATCGAGTAAAAGTTATTCGCAATGTAAGTTTATACCTTTTTATTGGGTTCTAAATTTTTTATTTTACATGCCCTGTACGAGGCCTTAGCCCACGATATTTATCCATTAATTAGTATTTTCTTGCATAATCTGTCAAATAATCATCAAATCTTAACAACGGAAGGTTGAGGTGTTTAATCCATGTACAAAATCTCAAGAAAGATTTGCTATCTTTTTACAATTTTATCTTTAGGAAATATCTTCGCGAAATGAATTGAATTTGGCGGACCCGTTACAAATAGCTGAAGTAAATCTTCTTTCTATGGGATTGAATTTTTTTGAAAAACAATTATTTATGGGCGTGGAATATTTCAGCAAATTTGAAGAACTTGAAGTTTTTGAACCGCCCCAACGACATTTTTCACCCGACGGTGAATCCAAATATGAGAATACAAATGAAAGTGAAGATGAAAGTGAAGATGATCATTGCATCCTATACAGTACAACAGACGATGAAAGTGATGTAGAAGAACAGTTGTTTGTAGAAACTTCGCTAGGAAATATTGGCTTATTATAAAGTTCTAAGGAAAACGCTATGAAGCTCCACTTTATCTTAAAAGTCTATAGTTTCATTTAGTATCATCATTCATTCGGGAGGAGTTGCATTTTATAGCTAAAATGAAAATTGTTTGATTTTTGATCTTTGAAACAATGAAAAGCATTTTTAATCCACCCTAAGCCAAAAAAAATAAGCAGTCTAAATCTGAACGTCTGTATGGGTTTAAAGCTATGTATCTTTAGATACAGTATTTAAATTTAATTTTATCTAGTTCTTTCTCCTTGTAAACACTACAGTTTTTTTTCTTACGATAAAGCATTGTTATAATTTGATTAATTTAATTGTGAAATCGAAAATAAATCACCACGTCATAATTTTATGATCTTTGAAATCTTAGTAAAACCTCTAATTAACGGACACTCTAAAAGGCGGACACCTCTGATTAGCGGATAATTTCATTTTCCCCGGCCGTTTCCTAGTCAAATCCTCATAAAAAAGTTTCTAAAAGGCGGACACTCAATTATCGGACCCTCTGATTAGCGGACAAATTTTATCGCACGAAATGGCCAAAACCCCTATTTTAGCTCTCCAATTAGCAGACATTGAATATCAAACGGGTCACAGACGTCCAAAATCAAAAAAAAAATTAGATATTTTTATTTCAAGCCCTTGTAAGCCTTATTATTCAAATTATTTCTACAAATTTCCAGTTTTCCCTTGACCCATTCAGCGAATTTAGGTGGACCAAAGAAATCATAAATCACGGGTACTTCCAAGTCCAAACCCACCACCTCGATTTAACCTCTTGCCAGTCACTAACTCGAGCTCTGATTCCAGTTCTTCTATGGCCTAGTGTCTGCAGATAAGTACTTTAGACCCCAATTTTGTATTTTCGACACCCTGGGATGGCCTAATTTCAAAATTGAAGCTCCGAGATCAAAAGTTTCTAAAAGGCAGACACTAACCCCTTTTCCCGATGGTGTCCGCTAATTAGAGGTTCCACTGTATCTCTAAAACTTTACCAAATTGGATACAATTCGTTTGAAACATTAGGCACAGCTCAGCTCACCTGAGCAGTACTAATGAATATTGCTTGCTTGTACATAATACTCTATCTGTATGGGTTTGATCGTGTACACAAGAATTTGTTTACAAATCACATTAAATTATTCTATTTGCTTTATATTCGTGACTAGGGATCAAATTTGCTGAAATTTACATAGCTGCCAAAAGTACTCGAACAATTTTGGGTCACTTCGGGATCGACAAAGAAAATAATAATGCGATTTCAATTGGCGAAAATCGGACCATGATATCGACTATATCATAGATACTCTTATAGGAGCCCTAATTCGCCGTGTTTCTATACTCAAAACAAAAAATTGGAAATGCGTTTTCATTTGGTCGAAATCGAACCATGATATCGACTATAGCATAGATACTCCTATGGGAGCCCTTATTTGACGTGTTTCTATACTCAAAACAAAAAATTGGAAATGCGTTTTCATTTGGTCGAAATCGAACCATGATATCGACTATAGCATAGATACTCCTATGGGAGCCCTTATTTGACGTGTTTCTATACTCAAAACAAAAAATTGGAAATGCGTTTTCATTTGGTCGAAATCGAACCATGATATCGACTATAGCATAGATACTCTGATGGGAGCCCTTATTTGACGTGTTTCTATACTCAAAACAAAAAATTGGAAATGCGTTTTCATTTGGTCGAAATCGAACCATGACATCGACTATAGCATAGATACTCTTACGGGAGCCCTTATTTGACGTGTTTCTATACTCAAAACAAAAAATTGGAAATGCGTTTTCATTTGGTCGAAATCGAACCATGATATCGACTATAGCATAGATACTCTAATGGGAGCCCTTATTTGACGTGTTTCTATACTCAAAACAAAAAATTGGAAATGCGTTTTCATTTGGTCGAAATCGAACCATGATATCGACTATAGCATAGATACTCCTATGGGAGCCCTTATTTGACGTGTTTCTATACTCAAAACAAAAAATTGGAAATGCGTTTTCATTTGGTCGAAATCGAACCATGATATCGACTATAGCATAGATACTCTTATGAGAGCCCTTATTTGACGTGTTTCTATACTCAAAACAAAAAATTGGAAATGCGTTTTCATTTGGTCGAAATCGAACCATGATATCGACTATAGCATAGATACTCTTATGGGAGCCCTTATTTGACGTGTTTCTATACTCAAAACAAAAAATTGGAAATGCGTTTTCATTTGGTCGAAATCGAACCATGATATCGACTATAGCATAGATACTCCTATGGGAGCCCTTATTTGACGTGTTTCTATACTCAAAACAAAAAATTGGAAATGCGTTTTCATTTGGTCGAAATCGAACCATGATATCGACTATAGCATAGATACTCTTATGGGAGCCCTTATTTGACGTGTTTCTATACTCAAAACAAAAAATTGGAAATGCGTTTTCATTTGGTCGAAATCGAACCATGATATCGACTATAGCATAGATACTCCTATGGGAGCCCTTATTTGACGTGTTTCTATACTCAAAACAAAAAATTGGAAATGCGTTTTCATTTGGTCGAAATCGAACCATGATATCGACTATAGCATAGATACTCTTATGGGAGCCCTTATTTGACGTGTTTCTATACTCAAAACAAAAAATTGGAAATGCGTTTTCATTTGGTCGAAATCGAACCATGATATCGACTATAGCATAGATACTCCTATGGGAGCCCTTATTTGACGTGTTTCTATACTCAAAACAAAAAATTGGAAATGCGTTTTCATTTGGTCGAAATCAAACCATGATATCGACTATAGCATAGATATTCTTATAGGAGCCTTTATTTGACGTGTTTCTATACTCAAAACAAAAAATTGGGAACGCGTTTTCATTCGGCCGAATCTTTAGAGGGGATATTTGGGGTTTTGGGGTTTTCCTGAAGGTTTTGATGTATGTTTTTTTCCAAGTCCCTCTGATTTGAACTTCTGTATCTAGTCTTAATTTTCCAGGCCATTTTTTCGAATTTCAAGCAGGGACATCCCTATCGTATTTATAATTTCTGGAGGAAGCCTCTTCTGATATACTTTAATCGGATTAACTTTCGCGATTTCGCGAAAACGCGTGAGATTCCTGACTCGCGAAATTAAATCCACATAGAAATTTTTAAATCGCATTTTCGGCGGAGAAACCAATCTAAAGTCTCCATTTTTGGCAAAAAAATGGCTATTTTTCAGCTGTTTTCAGGCTTATTCGCGAAATTAAATCCAGGCGAAATTTTTCAAAACCCTGATTCGCAAAATTAAATCCAGAAAATTTCGCGATTTTTTTCGCTCGCGAAATTTGATCTCGCGAGATTTTATCCAATTAAAGTAGTTTCCGGGTGGTAAAATTTATCTTAAATTCGTCTATAGTTCATTGTTTCAATGAATAATGAGAAACTTTGCAAGGTGTTATGATTTCTTTCCAGGGGGGCTTATGCAAATTTTGGATTTATGTTTGTTCAACCCTTCTGTTAAATGTAATATGGGCTATTCGAACGGAAATCGGATCACAATGTCGACTTTAGCATAGATACTCTTATGGTATGGTACCCTTATTTGACGAGTTTATATGTAACAAATTAATCCATATTAACGGGATAAACGGAGTAGGACATAAGTTTCATCTTGTGAATTTTCAAAATATAGAAAACGAAATTATTTCATTATACAAAAGTGTTATATATTTCATTTATTCAGTGAAAAAAAATCATCAGGGTTGAATGGAGAAGATGGAGGAACATCTGAATCTAGGACACTTCGTTCATCTGATTCGGGTTCCGAGGTTTCGTCTGGTTCTGACGGTTCAAGGTTTACTTCGACATTTGTCATAGGTTCTGATTTGACTGTTTCACGCTTGTCTGAAAGTAAATAAATTTTGAACCATTTCAAACATACCTTACACCTTTAAAAATTTGACATGAAGAATAAACTGCAAGTTACGCGTTGCTAAAATAATGTTGAATATTTTAGGAAGGTTCTTCAATACAAGAAGATTAGGTGCGAGCTTCGGGGTGACGACTGACGCCAAAAGTAATGTGAAAAAGGCCTGCAGACTTTAAAAATTTACGATAACCGTCACCCTTATACTCCCACCAAATCCTTTCGTAGTTTCGAGGTTGTTAGGTGTATTGGACAAACTTCTTGCCTATTATGTATCAAGATGGAAAGTGAGACCTCTAAAGTTAAAAATGTTATAGAATGTAGAACATTGCAATGTATTCAATTTAAATAATGTAGATGTAAAGTGCTTTTGACGATTCTATTTCATGCACAGTCTATATATAGACCCCTTTTCACTGTAAGGTTGTAACGGCTCCTATCATGTATTTACAAATAAGTATATAGAAAAATCACCTAGTGATAAAGCGCTGATTACTTCGTGTTCTTTTGAAATGTCATCTTTCCTGAAAAGAAAAACATATATTAAAGAAAGAATATGAAATATATGACAAAGAACTGAAATCGGTAGAAAGACTTGTTAAATCTTTTCAACTTAGTTTGAATTATTTTTGGACTTTAATAAAAGTTTAAGAACATTTGAGCATGAAAATCTCGAAAATAAAGCTTAGTTCACAGGTTCTTATTGAGAATTACCTTTTGATATCATAGCTTTTCCTAGTCATGTTATGCGAAACCCTTAAGTGTCGAGTAAGATCATTAAAAGGCTGCATGAACCTTTTGCATCTTTTAATCTGACAAGGTTCTGTTACTCTATATCTCATATAACCTTTACTCTCATTTTTCTTTACGGATACAGCGAGCAGTGACGGGGGCAATTTTCTATGTTCTGCCAACGTCATCTTATGACTGTGCTCAACATGCCGTTTTAAATTCTTGAGAAATTTATGATAAAATCTACACCCTTTGACACGGCATTTTCCACTTTGGTTGGTCCTACGAATCTGCAAAAGAATAACAAAAAAATCAAAACATTTTCCATTTTATCTGTAAAAAAGTCAATTCTGCAGCGATAGGTTTAGAAGAGGTATGAAACCTTCAAACTAGCTACTTTATTAAGTTTTATTTAGCACTAAGAAAATCAAGGTAGAGGATCCTGGAAATCAATCTTTTAGAGACTAATAAAAAACCATAACCGATAAGTAGACTGGCTATAATTCGAACTCTATCGAAAGCTTTCAGCACTTGAAATTCTACTGACAATTAAATTGTTGACAATTTACTAATAAATGTACTCACCAATAGACCACCTTGCTTGTATTTTCCAGACCTCTGCATATTTTTTTATATTTTTTATCATTAACAATCTGAAATGAAAAGAAATTCATATACATAGTATGCATTCACTGTATACATAACTGTTTATGAAAAAAAAATATTAAATAAATAAACCACATGAAGGTTTATGATTTCTTCAGTATCAGAAAAGGTGAAAAAAATGCAATCAGGGTTTAAGTTAATAGTTAAAAATAATCAAAGAAAAAGAAAAAGAAAAATACGGAGGTGCGCTGACACAACAACAGTAGCAGAATTTAAAGAAAACTTAATTTTCTTAAATAGGTGTACCCTTAGGGGTACTAAGGGTATATTGGTAAAATACAACAAACAAAAACAAGAGTATAAAATTTGGTTTAATCTAATTTCTTTATTTCCTTTAAAAGGGCATCGTGGACATCTGGCGGGACTATGAACCCCCCAGATGGCAATTCTTTCATCTTAAATGAAATAAACGAGGTCATGTCGCCCCTCCGAATTACATTATCAAAGGAAACTGGTTCCTTGAGCTGATCCGTGATATGCCAGCAATTTTCAAAGTTCTCTACCCACGATCCCCATACCATACCACGTGCCGTTTTGGAAACCTTGATAACCCAGTATTTATCATGGTCGACGGTATAAAGGGCAACAAATTTTCCTCTCTGTGGTCTTCCGCTCAATTGATACATTCCTGAAAATGAAAGTAGAAACATAGATATTAGTCATACGTCATGTCTGGAAGGATATTAGAACTTTAGATTCTGTTAGAGCTAAATCTTGACAATAAGGCTTCTTTTCCTGTTGGCAATGAGTTGCATTAAATTCACTCTTGCTTTACTTTATCTCAGTTAAACGTTAACGTTTCAAAACACCTACTTTTATTGCCATTGTTGCTAGCGTCGTCAGATGCGTCAAGACTGGCAGGAGTAGCTGCTGATGACGAGCCTTCTTGATTTTCTAAGGCATTAAAGATGAAATTCTATTTGATCAAAATGAATATGCATGGTGAAGCAAAAATTCAAATTCCCTCAATGATACAGAGTTTTTAACTGATAAAGTGCGAAAGAAAAGATTTTGTTTTTGAAAAAAAACACCGACTTTTATTACCATTATTGTTAGCGTCCACAGGGGTGCCAAGATTTGCCGATTGTGTGGGTGACTGACTGGCACGACTGGCAGGATTGGCAGGACTGACACGACTGGCAGGATTGGCACGACTGGCAGGATTAGCAGGATTGGCACGACTGGCAGGATTGGCAGGATTAGCAGGACTGGTAGGATTAGCAGGACTGGCACGACTGGCAGGATTGGCACGACTGGCAGGATTAGCAGGACTGGCAGGATTGGCAGGATTGGCACGACTGGCAGGATTAGCAGGACTGGCAGGATTGGCAGGATTGGCACGACTGGCAGGATTAGCAGGACTGGCAGGATTGGCAGGACTGGCAGGACTGACACGACTGGCAGGATTGGCACGACTGGCAGGATTAGCAGGACTGGCACGACTGGCAGGATTGGCAGGACTGGCAGGATTAGCAGGACTGGCAGGATTGGCAGGACTGGCAAGATTAGCAGGACTGGCAGGATTGGCAGGACTGGCAAGATTAGCAGGACTGGCAGCTGATGACGAGCTTTCTTGACTTCCTAAGGCATTAAAGATGAAATTCTATTTGATCAAAATGAATTTGCATGGTGAAGCAAAAATTCACATTTCCTCAATGATACAGAGTTTTTAACTGATAAAGTGCGAAAGAAAAGATTTTGTTTTAAAAAAACAAGTGATACTTTTATGGACCTACCTGGTTATGCATTTAACACATTTATAATTGATATCTACGTGACGTGACCATTAAACAATCATTCAGAACACAAATAGTGACGATCTATTAAAATTAGTCGTTTGTTTCTTATAAAAAAACGTTTAGAAACCAAAATTTCATACTCTTGAAATATTCTTTCATATCCAAGACTTTATGAGCAAAAAAAACATCTATCTCATCAAAAAATTGAGTAATTTGGCTAAGAACATTGATGTATGTTTATTAATAGTGATTCTTATAGATAAAGATGCGTTTTTTTAGCTGAAAAATTCTTCTTTTACAAAAATCTGCTTCAGCCATCTTTTACCTACTTTCATGCAAAAAATCAGAAAAATTAATGATCCAATTTTTCACAAAGTCCAAAAAACCCTTTTTTTAGCCGTTTTTTGGCCCAAATTTGCCCAAAAACATTTTCTTTCGAAAATCGGGCTCCGTTACATTCGAGGGTTTATAGTTATGCATGTTTGTGCAATAAATCATAAAGAATGAAAGAGCCAATCTCGAGAAAAGCTAATACCTAAGTAATTGATAATGTGCTTATAAAAAAATATCGAATTTGGCCAGTTTTTTTATGAAAACACGCCAGGCAACCCAAATTTCCTGTCTAAACACACATATTCTCCAACAGTAAGGCCTCATGAGCAAAAAAAAACATCTTTCTCATATAAAAATTGAGTAATTTGACTAAGAACATTGATGTATGCTTATTACAAGTGATTCTTATAGATAAACATGCGTTTTTTGAGCCAACAAAATTTTTTTTGCAAAAATCTGCTTCAGCCATCTTTTACCTATGATGGTACCCTACTTTCATGCAAAAAAACAGAAAAAATTAATCATCCAATTTTTCACAAAGTCCAAAAAACCCCGTTTTTTAGCCGTTTTTTGGCCCAAATTTGCCCAAAAAGATTTTTTTTAGAAAATCGGGCTCCGTCACATTTTGCCCACCACCATTTTGCACCTTTGTACCAAAAATCAAAAGATTCCTATGATTCAATCCCGAGAAAAGTTGGTAACAGACGGACGGACGGACGGACGAACACAGGTTAATTTATAGGACCTCCAGGTAGGTCCAAAAAAGAACCAAGTTAATAAAAATTGTAAATCACTTACCACTGGCTTTGTACATCGGCTGGTTGGTTGCTGTTGCCTCTGCCTCTGCTGGTGCATCTGCTGGTGTTGTATTTAAAGTTCTTTGCTTGTCTAAAAAGAAGAAATACTTTCTAACTGCTGCTTCCAGAAAGCGAATTATCGCGATCTTGTGGTACAATAACAGAGTGAAAAAAGAAAATTTTGGATTAAACACTACTTCTTCATACTTCAGAAAACAACCTTTTAATCAATTTCAAATACCTTTTAACCATTTTTTAAAGGTCGGCAAGAAGAGACGCCCTTGTTTTGAATTCAGAAACTCCAATGCCAACGGCGAGTTTCCCCAACCATCAGCTGTTGTCGGACCAATATCAAGTAGGACCACATGGTGTTGGTGCTCCTTTGAAGCGATTCCAATTAACTGAAGTAAAAACGAAGTTTACAAAATAAAATGTTAATTTGAAGATCTCTAAAATTGTCCTAAAGAATTCGGAAAGTTCGCATTTCTTCAGAGATTTGGCGTTTTTACAATTTCTTCCATCGCGGTCTTTTTGAAATCAAATGTTCTTCCTCGAGTTTTTTAAAAGCCAGTGAAATATAAGTTCACCTTCCATTCGTCCCGAGCACAACCTACAGGATTTTCAATCTTTAAGTCAAACAACACCAAATAAAGGGGTAGTCTTTGCCAGCAAAAAAAAAAGAAAAAAAAAAAAAGAAAAGAAATCTGAAAAACAACGAACCTTCCCTTTTGCTTCGTACCGTGCACGGGTGAGATTTACAGACCCGGGTGGGATGTAATCCTCGATTCTTTTGCCTTTCCTTTCAAAGGTTGTCTGGCATTTGGGGCATTTCACTTTTGCGACTGGAGCCATTTCATCGCAGTTATTACATTTCTATGATAATTTAAGAAAATTACATATACAAAAACCATTTCCACACCCCAACTATAATTTTGTTTAATATTTTCACACCCCCTTTCCTCTTGAAAAAATTTCAACCCTTCCCTTTCCCCTCAAAAATCCTCCACCCCTTCTGACCACTCTCTAAAGATTCGTTAAAAGTTACCTTAGATCTTGCACCATACGGGGTTTTCATTAGTCTCTTCTTTCTTTTCGGTAGCACTAAATAGAATTTAAATAATTTAAATATAGATATCTGAACAATCTAGAAAATAATGGAATGATGAACTTATTTACAAAGATTTGATAATAGGTATAATCAACCCAGTTGAAGAGTTTAAACGATTCAATTTCTAAAAGAATTATCATGAACTGTATCCTAGGAGGGGAGGGCGATAAAAAGGAGGGTAGAGTTTTTAAAGGTAGAGTAAGAGACTCTTATGCACACTGTAATAGGTACAAAATTCACGACACAAGCTCTTACTAGGTTGGTAGGACACCTCTGGACCACCACTTTGGCTTTCACTTGTGGGGCAGTCAAATGGTCTTTTATTTGAAGGACCATCACTTGGTTTTTCGCTTGCTTCTAAAACATAGAGGAATCCAAATTAAAACATACTATACATCAGTCAGTCAGTCAGTCAGTCAGTCAGTCAGTCAGTCAGTCAGTCAGTCAGTCAGTCAGTCAGTCAGTCAGTCAGTCAGTCAGTCAGTCAGTCAGTCAGTCAGTCAGTCAGTCAGTCAGTCAGTCAGTCAGTCAGTCAGTCAGTCAGTCAGTCAGTCAGTCAGTCAGTCAGTCAGTCAGTCAGTCAGTCAGTCAGTCAGTCAGTCAGTCAGTCAGTCAGTCAGTCAGTCAGTCAGTCAGTCAGTCAGTCAGTCAGTCAGTCAGTCAGTCAGTCAGTCAGTCATATTGTTCATTTAAAAAAAGATCTAATACTTTTCACATATTGTAGCGATAACCTGTGATGTTTTCTTTTCAGTTTGTCGTCAGTCAGTATCCGTCTTATTAAATGGAAAACTTTTGGCCATCGTCAAATATCAAAGTCATTGTGTCAGTTCAGTTGCTTTGTCTTGGTGTCTCTTAAATTCTAAAAGGTTAACAGGATTAACAGATTAGACAGTAAAAAAGTCAAAATATCCATAAATACAATTAGATTGCCATACAGCAAGTCGTGTATTTTTATCAATTCAATAAATTCATTTCAAAATATTTTTTAACCCATACAAACATATGATGTTTTCGTTTTGCTTAAGAAAAATAAAATCGGCATATGGGCTATGTAATAAGCCTTATCTTGGCCCAAAGTTTATCAACATTTTCTTATATATAGGTGCACTAAAATTAATAAAAGAACGACCCTGTTTGTTTAAAGATAGCTAGATAGATAGATAAGGAGTAGGAATCACAGCCAGTGTGTAAAATATCCAATAGCAGGACTGTGGAAGTGTCCGAGCCAGTGTGTAAATATCTGAGAGCAGGACTGTGGAAAGCATCCAAGTCAGTGTGTAAAATTAATAATAGCACAACTGTGGATAGTGTACGAGCCAATGTGTAAAATAACTGATAGCACGACTGGTGATAGCGTTCCGAATCTGTACAGTATAGTGTTAAAATTGCATTTGCCAGAAATTGATTAAACATTTCAACAATCTTTTTAATTTAACATGAGCTTTTTGTTTTATTCAAGTTGAGTACAGTATTTTACGTACAGTATCATATATTCTGTTTTGATTCCATTAAAAAATTCCACAAAGACGGGGTACACACACCACACTTTCAAATCACACAAATTGAAAGCAGATAATTATGACGTCATCCTTTCTTTCTGGTGCAAGAAAGTAATCCCCTGGTTTTAATACATTAGTAAAAACAAGTATTTTTGTCTCTATTAATCAGGGGGTTCAGATCAATATTTTGATTTGAAACATGGCGTCATTTTGCTGCGCTATTCCCAGGAGAATAATTTGCTGTCAGCCGAATAAGGGTTATACAATTGTTTTTTTCAGCTTGAGTTTATGTCTAATGTTATGGGTTTTTGAAGTTCTAAGAGGTGAGAGGAGATAATTATTTTCAGTACAGTACACAGCACTATTTTTGATTCCATGATCTTAGCTTGTCTTAGATGTCCTGTGCGTGCATTGTCCGGTGTTGAAAATTATTTGATCTTAACATCAGCAGGGTCGTCCACGACAAAAAACTTTCTCTGTTAGCGTGCCCTTTTTAATTTGATTTTTTCATTCAAAATGGCCAATGCTGATTGGAGAATTAGATAATGCACACCCACCCAATTTATAAACAAAGCGAGTAACATCATGCGCTCCATTGTGTGTGGCTGCTGATTACTTCTTCTTTATTTTTGAGGAGTGCAAGTTGGGGAAAGTTGAAAACGGTATCAAGCTGATAGTGTCTATAGTTAAGCAAAATGCGATTTCATTAAAATTTTGAATCAATAAAATGTTTTAACTAGAGAACAAAGGAAGAATAAGATATAGTTATCTTTAGACGATTCTCTAGCCTTTTTTAAAAAATTTTTGTCAACGGGTTAAAATTTTGATCTGTGCATTTTTTTATAATCAAGTGAAACATTTTTCCACTCTGTGTAAATGCAACGGTGATCGCAGTGATCGAGTGTATTTGCACTGGGTTTTTTTGCCACTTTCGTTTTTGACCCCGTTGCATTTGCCGCATGTCGAATCCTGTGCAAATGCAAGGATTTCCGTTAATGATAGTTGGGAAAGTCTAAAAAAGAAGGCCTTAAAAGCCTCCTAACTCAGCCAATAGAAATAGAAATAGACTACAATTGATCGATATCAATCCTTTCTAAAAAGCCAATCGATGATCAACTGTTCAATTGGCTGGCAGTTAGTCACACTAGCGTTCCGCCAAAATGTTGTTCGGTAAATATTTCTTTTTGGATTAAGAAATTCGATCTTTTATTGTTCTAATCTAATGATTATAAAATTTATTTATAAGATGCTTTGTTGTCTTTTTAATCTTTGTGTAAAATTGCATATATTTTGCATATTTTCCAACTAAATCCAACCACGGCTTTTTCGCTCCTGTATCTTTGCATACAATTCAAGATGGTGGATGGAAAGGCGAAAAGGTCTATTGACATCTTGTCCATTATCAATTAACTATGTATGGATTAGAAAATTCTTTCATCAATTGTATCGCATCGAGAAGAGTGGCGACCATCTGGAGTAGTATTCCCAGTAAGTGTTTATAGTATGATGGATTATCCCAGATGGTGTCAATCAAACAACTTCGAACAAAAATCGCAATCGAACCAATCGAACGTAATCGAACGCGATTGAATAATTGCAATTCGATTGTCAGTTACATCAATATGCCTTCTTACCTGTCTTTAAAAATATAAATAAAAGTAATCACGGAAAAGGACGCAAAAAAAAAAGACATAAGTGTGAGAACAGAGTAATCAAACTCGTTAGAAAAAGTACCATTAGAAGTCATAAAAAATCAACCTGAATAAATGCAATCGAAATCCCAGAGAACTTCATAATTCCCCAAACAACATTACATTACTATGTCAAACTCCCATTACATAAATTTTACAATTACGTCAGAGTAGACTACGCTCGCCACCGAAGAGGTTTATTTGGAAAGGGTAATTACATTTTATTGTTCGCTTCTTTTTTAAAGATTGGCCGGGTTGGAAAAGTATGAATTTCTTTGTACATATTTTACCTACCCCAAATATTTAGGAGGCTGAGTTTTAAACAAATGGTCAAGTTGAAACGAATGATAAATGTATCAAGGTCTGTTTTATTTACCCCCTGATGACTTAACAAAAGAGACTTAACTCGATGTTACAATCCAATTATTGAAAGTTTGTGTCGGCCTTTTTATAATGAGCGAGACATACGTTCTCTGATTACGCAATTTTCATATTGACATTTTCGAGGCATTTTGATGTAACTGATTGTCGAACGTAATCGAATCTTAATCGAACGGCCGAATCCTGGGTAATATTCGATTGTGTTTGATTGCGTTCGAGTAAGGTTAGATTGGTTTGATTGATAGTTGACTATACACATTTTTTTTTATAAGGAACCTTAACTTTGCTCTGAGCCTGGATTTCCTTATTTTTACAGAGAATTTCAGTCTCAAAGTTCCTTATCGAGTTCCTTACTATACTACATAGGAAATTTTGAACTTTAATTGCCCCTTGAAAGATCAAAATTTGGTCAAATTAGTCCCAATAAGGTACATTATTTTCAAATCCACTTATTCTCAGCCTGAGCAGTTCCTTAACAATTCCTTATTTTTTGAACCATTTTCAGCCTCGAGTTCCTTATAAACGTGTTCCTTATAAAAAAAACGTGTATTCAATTGGTTCGATTGATTGTCAATCACGAGGTCAATTACATTCGATTTCGTTCGGTTACGATTATGTTCGATGAGTTTGATTGCGATAAAATTAAATTGGATTACCCCGTTAGAGCTTTTTATAGCGTGGGCGGCCGAGCGCTAAAGTCCCGTACGAAAGTGAATAAAATCTAGTACCATTGAATCAGTCGAACATAAATCGAATACAATCGAACGCAATCGAATACAATCGAACGTAATTGAAGCAATCGAACGGCAAGTCATGGGTAATATTCTATTACAATTCGATTGCGTTCGTCAATCGAATTGCAATTATTCGATTGTGTTCAATTGATTTGGCTTTCGATTCGTTCGATTGACATCGTCTGGATTATCAGATTATAAAACAAACCAACTCACAAATAGGATAAACATTTGAAATTAATGATAATCCATATTTATACTACGAATTTGTCAAAATACTGTTACTTGTGCAAATGATGGTTTTTAAGTATCTGTTCAGTTTATAGAGCATAGGTGTGTCTACATATTTTATATTATCAATTTTATATAGATACCTAGTCTGACAATTTGATGCTATCTTGTAAACAATTTAGGTTCTAGACAAAATCCAGGATCCAGAAAAACAATACATACGTACCTTGATTATTGTTCATATTATCAGCCATTGTATAAATCTATTTCAAACTGTATAATGTTTAGTATTGATCAGTTGATTAGGTTGGCAGACGATATCATCCACCAGGATGCAAGTGAAATTTTTCAATCTACGGACCTAGACGGGGGTTCGGTTATTATCAGTTAGGGTTAGGGTTAGGGTTGGAGCTCGAGAGTCACAATATAAGGCCGAAGGCCTTCTTAGGGGCATCCGTACCCTGTGACCTAACTTAGGATCCCGTAGGGATCCTTGTAGGGGCACCGGTAGGGTTGGGAGCTTTCTTAATAAAGGTCTGTAAATTACACACTATAAGTATTTGTGAATGACAGCATTCTGCCGTGTCTCGTTGGCGCTAGCGGTTAGGCATTGGGTTTGTAAACCAAGGTTGCTTGTATTTGGTGGTTCGAGCCGGGGTCGGAGACCGGTACGGGCAAATTTCAGAAAAATACTTAGAAAACAATTAGAAACACTAGAGAAAGTCAGAAAATCAGGATAGAAGATAGGAAAGTAGAAAATAGGTGGAAAATAAGAGAGGATGCATCCTGGTGGATGATATCGTTTGCCAACCAGTTGATTAAAGAGCAAAAGGAGGACGTGCACGGAGCTTCGTCTACCATTATGATTAAATTGGGCGTTTTATCGACACTACCACCCACCACCGCCCTACGGTAAGCAAAGCTTTAGGTGTGCGCTCTTGGAATCAACGTATTATGTTAATTCGACAAAGAACGAATTTAACATTATATGTTAAAACGCTTAAAGAATTGCAATTTACATAATATGTTAAAACTGCCGTTGATTTCATGTTGAAGTTTACTGGGAGACTGAACAAATACCGTACACTGGAGTTCCATTTTTGATTGTTGGATCCCAAAGGTTATATTGCGCTCATGGACAGGATTTCAATAAATCTCACAAAGAAAAACGATTAGCAAAACAAGCTGAGGTATTTTATATTTTACTTTTTATATCAAGCTGCGCTGCTCTGTGTATTCGAAAAAGAGAAGGATGTCAATAACCTTGCCCTCATGATTCCATACTTTCCATCCCCCATTTCAAGACAAACAAACCCATTCCCAAACCTCGTCTATAAAAATACGCAAAAACATTTTTCATTAAAAATACATCGAGGGGATTCTTTATAAAATTGTATTATTTCCTTCGAAAATACACAGAATAGTTTTTGTCTACAATGCACTAAATATTAATTAACTTTCCTTCAAAAATACACAGCAAAATACAAATCTATAATTAATTTTCCCTACCAGGAGGAACAAGGAGAGTCGAAGAAAACACGTACGCTCGTCCAAGACACGAAGAAAGTCAATTGTCCAGCTAAAATTCGAATCCGTGAAATCATCCGTTTTCCAGAATATGAGGTAAAAATATGTTTAAAATTCAAAAAAAACCTTTTCAAGATATCAACATAACGGAATCAAAAGCCACAGATATCACATATATCATCCCTGGTCAAAAATCTTTCAAAGATCTTCAAAGATTCTTCGCTTGACCCTGAATTCACGAAAAATCGGATTTTTCCTCGATTTCAGTCGATCTAAGGGCTGGTCTTAGTCCCTCTAAGGGTCCATATCCACCAAAGACCGCGCGGCACATACCCGTCAGCCAACTCGTAACTCTAGTACCCCCTCCCCGGGGCATAACAGTAATACGTTAAATAAAACTTTTTCCCTCGAGTTAATCGATCGAGCGCGCGCAAAAGTTGCATTTTAGCCGCCAAGGACTTGACAATTTTTGTCATTTAACATTGCATTGCATGCATAATTACAACTAAAGATATTTTTTCTCGATAAGCCCAAATTTTCTAAAAAGTAATTTTTGAGTTTGACTTTACACACCCATTCATCACACGATAGACTTGCAAGCGTCTGGTTTTTCCGTTGACACAGGAAGTGGGAACAGTGCGTATAAATTGAAACGCGCAAGAGAATTCTTTAAAAAAAATAAATTGCCGCGGGAGAGAGTGGTTTTGAAAACCACTTGTATTCTTTTTGTATTCAGTACACCCAGTGCGCGGGGAGGCGAAGCTGCAGCGAAATACAACGACAATAGTTTACTAGTCTATGTATAATAATCACACGACAGATTGCGGGCCCCTCGCTACCTCGCCCCGCGTTTGCTCGATCAAACGCCTCCTTTTTCTCTTACCATTGAGGCTATTTTTGGGTCGAAGTTTTAAAATTTTGATTTGACAGGATCCAAATCTTCTCAGCGAATTTGAGAGGTCAATTTCCCGGAGTGATAAGAGTTGCACTATGTACTTATCACAGGAAAAAATTATTAAAATCCAAGGTTGGAAATTCCATCTTTTCGGGTTGGAAATTTTGGTTAGGTTGGAAATTTGAACAGTTACCTCATAGCTGATTGGGAAAACGTAAATTGCCAATAGGTTTTGTGACATAAACCAATGCCCTCAAAAAATCAATAAAATAAAACCAAATGTAGAATTAACAATTTTCCAATGCTGGTTGGAAAGCATGACTTTTTGAGTTGGAAATTTCATTTTTCCAAACACTTTGAAAATTGAAAAAAAGTTGAAAATCAATGTGGAAAAAAAGAATTTTTTTTAGATTGAGACTTTGGGCTGAAAAACTAGTCTTTTTGCGTAGGAAATTTGTGCTTTTCGAAACAGTTTGGAAAACGTTAAAAATCCATGTGGAAATCATATTTTTCTAGATTGAAAGTTCATCTTGGAAAAAATAGACTTTTTGGGTTGTAAATTTGTGCTTTTCGAAGCAGTTTGGAAAACATTAAAAATCCATGTGGAAATTATATTCTTTGCCCCCGCAGGAGCGCAGCGACGAGGAGGCACTCATAGCTTCACGCATAGATATTGGACTGGAATCTCGAATCTTTGCGTTTGTGTTTGTTTGTAATTTGATTTCCGGCCAATTAAGTGTTCCGCAAAAATAAGGCGGTAAATTATACAGCGGTAAATGTTATACACATTTTCATATTACGTTATAGGCTATTACCATTATTATATATTACATTTCATTAGTTTTGATTTAGCATTGAAAAGCTGAAGCGAGTGTTATAAATGCAAATTATAGAAAAAGTATATAATTACACCATAACACGAATTACAATATTACTTTTGCAAATCAAAACAAACAAAATGGCAGACTGGTTATGATGATGAGCTGATTCTTTCGTCTTTGACTGGAAAAAGTGTTTTGTATATGGCTAATTTTGTTTCTTGTCTTTAAAACTGAATAAATACTGTAATTTAGTCAGAAGTTCATTTCAGCAATGATTTCAATTCTTTTTCTGGAATCTTTAAAGAAGTTTGCTCAAGTTTTCAAATGTACATTTGTATACATTTTTGTTCAAACTGTAATTTATCTTTGTCTGTTATTTTATTAATAACTACCTTTATTGTTTATAGATCTTCTTGAGCTTTAAAGACCATTATATGGTTGTAACTCAGGAATGTCTTTCTTAACTTGGTAAAATAAGATACCGGCAAAGTACAAAAAAGTAGAATGTATGCATATGAATCCAAAATTGAATGTGAATCAATGTCAATCAATTTTTTTGGTCTTCAAAATAGATTTACCTCACTTAGAGTGTTTTCACTGTTTGTTCAGTGTGGTAAATCTATTTGGAAAAAAGTTTGTATAGGCGCACATTCAACTTTTGCAGTTGTGATAGCCTACGTACCGTGAGATTGGGTAACTTGCATCAGTGGAGGCTAACATGCATAGCCCTCAAATGAAAGACCTGGCTGGTCATTAAAATACAAATCTCGCAGCTCTACTCTATACCATTTTTGTTTTGATTTAATTTTGTATTTTAATGACCAGTCAGGTCTTTCATTTGAGGGCTATGCATGTTAGCCTCCACTGATGCAAGTTACCCAATCTCACGGTAATAACTTGCGCTCCAGTAGTTTGGTGAAATAGCTCCAATTCTGGCTTTCCAAGTTAGGAGGGACCTTCCCGAAGGCATTTAACGGTGGTTAGACTAGGCACACAGACAGTCATACAGAAACACCATAAAGTGAAAGTATATAGCTATAAACTCAAAAAGTCTAGCTTTCTGAAGGCACGTCTCTTCATTGTCTGCGCTGCGATCATCTTAATGGATTCAATCCTTTCAGCTTGGAGAAAAGATTGCATCATGAAAAAGTACTATGCATTTTAAAAGAAATTAGGCGCATTTCAACTTTTCTCGACTGTACGTCTGAATGGACCACAATGGCATTCCTTTATTTTTCTTTTGACCAACAACATAAAAGATTTTGCTTGAGAAGTGCAATCACAGCGTAGGCGGGTGGAGTCCGGGCCTTAGCTAGGATTGGTGTCTATTTCGCCCTATTTAAGATGGCGCAGAACTTTTTGAGAAATTTTATCGGCAGTATCCTCTTGACTATTTTTTATTAGGCAAAGTAGCAATAGAGAATCAATCAATCAATAATTATTCCCGATTATTTTTTATGTTTCAATCTTTAAAGCATTAAAAGCTTTATGAGTGCATGACATGACCTTTCAGTGGGGGCATTTAGTGAAAGCTATGACTAGTCTAGATTGAAACTTCAGCTTGCAGAGCTAGACTTTTTGGGTTGGAAACTTGTGTTTCTCCTAACAGTTTGGAAAACGTTAAAAATCCATGTGGAAATTATCTTCTTCTGAACATTTTCTGCGCATGTCCTTTGAGTAAACCAGAAGCGATTTTTTGTACAAAAGTGTCTTGTTGTATAGCTAACTATAGATATTAGGCTATTATGTGAACAGTCAAGCTGTAAGTTTCCGTCAGGCGAGGCGTCTCTTCGGAGCGGCCTCGGTCAATCGTAGTGAGTTCGCACAGTGAGGCACTCAGGGTAAACTGTGGCATAGTCGTTTCCATGGTTTCCATGGACCCAATGTTACCCAGCTTAGCAGTGTGAGTGATCTAAGATCAACCACGTATCTGTGCGAACAATAACGAGAGATTGACCGGGAGCCATCGAGCCTAGGCAAGCGAGTGACTGTTCAAAAAACAAAAACCTTGTCTTTTTCCACATTATATATTTGGATTTTTCCAACTTGGATTTTTCAAAATTCCAACCTTGTTTAGTTTGGATTTTTGCCTTTCCAATCTGGATTTTCAAAATCTCCAACCTTGATCAGTGTAACTTTGGCTTATTCCGACCCGAAATCCCTAAGATTCCAAACTTGCTTAGTTTGGATTTTGGCTTTATTTCAAGCTGGATTTTTAAGAATTCCAAAGTTGTTAAATTTGGATTTTGGCTTTTTTCAACCGGGATTTTTGAAAATTCCAAATTTGTTAATTGGATTTTGGCACCTAATTTGAGAAAATACAAGAAAATCAACTCGACACACGGCAATATTTTTCAATTAAAAAAAATGACCCGCGTGCACAGGAGAATAGGCTACAGTTTAAGGTATCTTGCCATGTGCTTTAAGCAAATTACAACGAGTAGAGGCAAACTGCAAAATTTTATTTCAGCAATACCAAACATTTAGTTTTGTAAAGATGATTAAATAATCTTTAAACACATCTGAGATGGAGAGCATGCATTTTTATTTCGATCCGACAAAAATTATTTCGAGGTCAAGAATTACAATCTTGTTTCAAAATTTATCCCTACAATTTGGATTTTAAGACCAATACATCATGCATACACGATTGCCTTTGATTGCGAAATTAAATTCAGCGAAACTGGCGAATTTTTGGCTTAATTACGAAATATAATTCCGCAAGAATTTCAAATTTCTATGTAATCTTGAGATTTCCCATCCAAGTTTGAATTAACGAAAGTCCACTGTACTTCGATAAATTGGCTTACTTACAATAATGTTTTCTTAAATTTTATAGTTGGAAAAGTGGAAGCAGAGGCACTGGATGATTCAAGAGCGGTAAATATTATAGACCTTTCAACTCTGAATACAATAAAGAACGGTTTGCGAGGGATGTAATACAATGATAATTGGTTTATCAAATAGATGGTGTGAAATATTGCCCTCAGTCAAAGTACGGTGAAAGATACGGGTAATATTTTACGTATTGACAAATATAAGTTCGCGAAAATAGTTTGTGACCTTTTCACAAAAATTTAACACTAATTTTCTCGTGTATTAACAAGCTTATATCAGAATCAAGTAAGGTTAAAGTGAAAACGTCAATAAAACCATTTTAATCGGATTTAATTTTTGGGATTTAATTTCGCGAATGAGCACTTTCACGTGGATTTAATTTTGCGAATTATTCGGTCACAAAAATTTCGCGCGAATTTAGTTTCGGGTAAGTATGATTTTTAAGGAAAAACGATTTCTTTCTTCTTTTGGACATTTTCAAGTACTCCTTTAACAAACTTCACTAGAAAAACAATTAACCCCTCTCCGCCGTAAATTAATAGTTTTCTTCACCGTCAATGCAGAAAAATAGACATCTTCGTCCAAACAAACCAAGGTTGATTAATTTTCGCAAATAAGCGATGCCAAGCAATTTCGCGAGTTTTAATTTCGCAAAACCGGCAAAAATTCGATCCGATTAAAGTATTTTTTCATGAAGTTGGTAAATGCGGTGTAACAGGTACTTATTAAATTCATATTTTTCAGACACTAGATGATATATTTTGGAATTTCGTCGAAGAAAAATCGAAATCAAGTAATGAAGGTAACAGTAATATTTTATACCTAAATCCCTAGTCTTAATAGACGTTGCGAGTGTGCCCGGTTTATAAATCTGTATATGTTTCTTCTATGTTATTACTTTAAAAGAGATTAAACAATACAGGGTGTCCTGAAAAAAAACATGTGTCAGACCACGACTATCAGTAGAAAGATTTTGTGTGTATGGCAGAACAACTTTTTTAAAATAGTCCGTCAATTACGTTTATAGTTTTATTGCCTTTTCTGTTTCATGTTTTTAATCTATTACTTTGCATTATTGCCTTGCACAATAGGTATCCCAAATTGGATCAATAGATAAAGAAAAACAACTTGCTTGCTTTCAGACGATGAAAAACTGTTCATGGAGGCTTGGAACAACACACTGAAGAACGATTTCCTTGCACTGCACCGTATAGTTCGAAGGTGTTGTTTAATATCCGTGGACCAAGACGAAGAAAGACGAATGAAGACTAAACTACGTAGCTTAAAATCTTGTAATTTCCCGATGCACACAACTTTGAAGCAACTTAAATACCAGTTCCGAAATGATACAGAGGGGTTACAAACAAAGTTTTTGATACACTGCATCATCAAAATCAGTAACCTGAAATCTTTCAAACATCTAGGTAAACATTTCAATATTTTAACTCGATTTTTAATGAAGAAATTTAATGTGATTTGTGACTTGCTGACAGAAAGAGAGCTCTAACCTACCTACCTACCGGAGTGGGCGGGTTGCCCGAATCTAGAATAAATTATAATAAATTATCAAAATTAAAGGATCAAAACTTTCCAGCCTTGTACTACTTTTTTTCACAGGGGTTGATGAATTTCAGAGAGAAACCAGTGATGTCAAAGAATCCAGTGATGTCAAAGAAAACACTCCAAAGGTAGAAAATTGTTTTTTATTATTGTACAGGGTGTCCCTAATTAAAGGATCGAGTTTGAACATGCTATTGAGTAGAAAAGTTTGTGTGTGTTATCGCTAACAATGAATAATGAATACACACATAAGACTTTCTACTCATAACTGTGTTTCGACTCGATCCTTTTATTAGGGACACCCTGTATTAGTGGGTGTCCCTAATTAAAGGATCGAGTCGAATGAAATATATAATTGATTGAATGATTATTATAACAATTGTCCTCTTGTGTTTTTCTTTGTGTTAGGATGAGGACAATCAATTCACTGAATAATCACTATTGAGGCTGAGCTATCTTTCTCCTCCGAAAAAGGTAGGTTTATTTTGTTTTTAGAGTAAGCATAATTAACACTTACGAGTGTTGAAAGCAGCCATCTTCGACTTTGGAGGAGGAACCACTTCATCCAGTTTCGGCCAACTACATAACATCATAAGTGGACTTAATTAGGAATGAGGTTCGGGACCGCTCCCAGCTCTAAATCTCCTTCCAACCATTCTTGCGTTCTACTACGTTCTCTTCCCATCTTTCACATTGGCCTTGATGGGGCATTGTACAAGGTGAAGATACCATTTTTCCTGTTCTTGTCTCTTTACTCTTTAACACTGCCTGTCCCTTCTGTTTCCTACCCGGCTCTCTAAATGGTCGGAAATTTATCAGGTCTACTCCCTCTTTAGCTTCCTGCACCGCGCCTACAATATCCGCATGGTTAAGATTTGATATTGCTTGGCAAGTTGCTTCTTCCGCCTTCCATTTTCTCCCAGTCTTCACTAGTGGGGGGGGGGGGTTCTCTTTTATTTCTTTGTCATTCGAAAACCTTAGCATCATAACCGTCTGTACCTTTGTCAACTTATACTCGTCTACTATAGAGCTGATTGGTAGCTGTAACTGGTTCATCTTGCCGTATAACGCTGAATTGTTCAGTTGTTTGGGGAGACCCAACCATTTTCTAAATGAACACACCACATCTTTGCTCTATTATTTCTACTGTTGTTAACGATATTTCGTACATCTTTAATGGCCACCGCATCCTTGGGTATAATCCGTACTGGAGGCACCAGCTTTTGAATTTCGCTGGTAGTTCTGTCTTGTCGATAGCTTTAAGCCCTTCTTCGACGCTTTTTTTCAACGGCTTTCCTTGTTCCCTATTTCTCAATCCACCTTTGTACCGTCTACCTAAGCTTTTGACTGGTTCTTCTCTGACTTGTTGGTATGTTTTCACCACCAATGATGTATTTCACTTCAGACTGCTTTCCTTTGATCAAAATTATACTTCGGGATTTCTTAGCTTTGAATTTCACATCAGACCAGTTAATAAGCTCGTCGAGTCTGCGTAGTACTTCTCGCATTATTTCCTGGTTTGTTGTCTTCACTGCTATATCATCCATAAATGCTCTCAGTTTTGGGGTACTTGCGCTGTTGGTGTTCGATGCTCGCAGTAACAATTCCATGACTAGCACGAACAAAACGACTGATATCGTACATCCTGCCGCAATCCCAATTTCGAGCCTCTGCCATGTTGTTGTGAACTCTGTGGTTGTGAAACGCATCTTAAAAAGACTATAATATTTCATCACAAACTGATGTATGGGTTCTGGTATCCAAAAGAATTCTATCCCTTTCTGTACCATGTCATGCGGTACCGACCCGTATGCGTTAGCCAAATCGAGCCACACCACTGCACAATTCTCCTTCATTCTCTTTGCCTCTTGCAGGTCGTCCCAAATTCCGTATGCATGTTCTATACAACCTGGAATTCCTGGTATTCCTGCTTTTTGGATCGATTCGTTGACAAAGTCATTTTTCTGGACGAAGTCTATGATTCTGTTTGCCACAATCCCGAAAATTATTTTGCCATCAATGTTCAGTCATTTCATTCATTTCAGTCTAAATTGTCCAATCCCTTGTGCATTTTTCTTGTTTGGGGAGATAAATTCCTTCTGCTATGCACAATCTCATGGCTACGTCCGTTTTCCTCCACATTTCTCTTTCTAGAAAAAATAGCTTCAATCTCAATCTTGGACAATACTTATAGTCTTTGTAACTCACTCCATCGTTTCCAGGTGAGCTTTTCGCTCTTGCTTTCTTGATGAAGGCGTCAAATTCACTTTTTTGATATCATTAACGTCGAATGGTAGCCCGGGCTGAGACAGCCTTCTCAGTCCCTCGATTGGTTTTCGTTCTTTCATTCTGTTTGTCTATTCATGAGTTTTCTCTTGAACATACAGCAAGTAGCCCTAAACTTAACTACCTAGAGCTCTGACCATAGTGAATTTGTTTTTAATTTGGCATGCACTCAATCTCAATTTGTGCTTTCTATAGAGAGTGCAAGGAATTTTCTGTTCACAAAATACACGTGTACTTTTATTAACCCTTTGAGTGCCAGGGTCCTTTTTTTCTAAGTTTTATTTTAAAAGTCGCTAGTTCAAACTTTAAGGGCTCATATCTCCTGATCTAGAAGGAATTAGAAGCTCGTATATAGCTCGTTGGATTGGCTGCGCGGACCTGACTGAACTGATGGAAAGGTGCCCAGTGGTAAAACTTCATATCAATTCACTAGAAGACAGAATAAAGTAAAACAGGGCCAAATTTGGAGATTCTTGGATCACTCGTTGACCAAAAATAGTCAAAAAACGGTCAAAATCTCAAAAAAGTGAATTTTTGTCAAATTTTTGCATTTTTTTGACTTTTTGGCTTAAAATCTCGCTGGAAAGACTCACTTTTGAATTTTTTTTTGCTTGACCATAAAGAACAATCTAATTCCTACGAGTTCGACCAAAAATCACGATTTCTAACTCAAGCTGGGCATTACAGGAGGGCTTCGCCCTCCTATATAGCCCATGTCGTATATATATATACGACATCGGAACTCAAAGGGTTAAAAGAGAAAAACCTTAAATTTCATATTTTCTGTTAGACCAATCAGAGTCTAAAAATATTAAAATCGCATGGAAAACATTCCATGAAAAAGAAATCTTTTTGAAAACTATTTAGTGATTTTAATTTTATTGATATTCAGGAACGGAAAATATCTCTTCTATGGACGTCGAAAAAGTAGAAAAACCTGAAGAGCGGGTAAGAAAGAGAATTTCATAGGATACTAAATCTTTCCCGGGTTGTCATCATTTTCATGAATGTATAGTCTGAAATAAAAGACTATCTACTTATGGTCTTTCTCAAAATTATTGAAGATGGAAACAAAATAATGCATAACTTTTAAATGAATTGATTAAGGTCGCAATTTAATGTCTCAGTTTCCTCAGCGCGGATATATCACGAAACCGATAAATACTGCCCGCCACTTAAATTGAATGTTGACCCCTGTTAAATTATCTTACATATTTTAATATTATGTAAACATATTTTTTTAACAAAAGTTTATTGTGATTTTTTTAATTTTTTCAACAGGTTAAACGTCAAGTCTGTAACATAACAACACAAGAAAGGCATCTTTGCCACTGGAAGCAATATCTCTCGTTCAAACGTGGCCAGGTGTTTTGTAGTGATTGCTTTGATGGTCATGTTTGCCCTACAATCAGAGTCAAAATACATTGAGAATTTTGGTTATTTCCTCGTTTTTCTAAATTTGAAGTTCAGGCGAGAAAGTCGATTTTGGGCTATCTCCTTAATTTAATTGAATATTTCAATTTGGGAGGGGTTGGCAGACTTCCAGGCTATATTCTGGGCCTTATTGGACTATTTTTGAACTTTTGGATCCTCAGATCCTAAGGTCATAAGTCTTAAGTCTAGCGTTAAAACTCAGAGTTAAAACTCTACTGTTTCAACCTACTTTAGAGCACTTATAATTCGATTGTGGTTTCAAAACTTCCTAAGGAATTTCCCTTTTTTCTCATTTATTATGACTTTGATTGTCTCTGAAAATAAAAAATGCCAAATTCTGCTCTGCAGGGGGTCTAATTTCTAGACTAAGGCATATTTTTCGGATAAAAATATCCCTTTCTTCGAATTAACAGGCAAAAACTCAAAAAAAATTCAAAATTTTCTGAAATATTGGCATTTTTGGATTTCCGTAAATAGTACCTTTTCAAAAAGTGAAAAATTTCGCGAAAAACTGATTTTGACTAAGTGAAAATGCTTCAAAACGGTCGGAAAAGGGTTGTTTTTCAAATTTTTGGGCTTTTCTCGTAATTTTAGACCCTCCGCAGAGCAGAAATTCTCTGAAAATGAAAAATGCCAAATTCTTCTCTGCGGGGGGTCTAATTTCTAGACTAAGGCATATTTTTCGGATAAAAATATCCCTTTCTTCGAATTAACAGGCAAAAACTCAAAAAAAAATTCAAAATTTTCTGAAATATTGGCATTTTTGGATTTCCGTAAATAGTACCTTTTCAAAAAGTGAAAAATTTCGCGAAAAACTGATTTTGACTAAGTGAAAATGCTTCAAAACGGTCGGAAAAGGGCTGTTTTTCAAATTTTTGGGCTTTTCTCGTAATTTTAGACCCCCCGCAGAGCAAAAATTCTCTGAAAATGAAAAATGCCAAATTCTGCTCTGCGGGGGGTCTAATTTCTAGACTAAGGCATATTTTTGGATAAAAATATCCCTTTCTTCGAATTAACAGGCAAAAACTCAAAAGAAATTCAAAATTTTCTGAAATATTGGCATTTTTGGATTTCCGTAAATAGTACCTTTTCAAAAAGTGAAAAATTTCGCGAAAAACTGATTTTGACTAAGTGAAAATGCTTCAAAACGGTCGGAAAAGGGTTGTTTTTCAAATTTTTGGGCTTTTCTCGTAATTTTAGACCCCCCGCAGAGCAGAAATCGGCATTTTTAATTTTCAAATATATTGAGAATTTTGGTTATTTCTTCGTTTTTCTAAATTTGAAGTTCAGGTGAGAAAGTCGATTTTGGGCTATCTCCTTAATTTAATAGAACATTTCAATTTGGGAGGGGTTGGCAGACTTCCAGGCTATATTCTGAGCCTTATTGGACTATTTTTGAATTTTTGGATCCTCAGATCCTAAGGTCATAAGCCTTAAGTCTAGCGTTAAAACTCAGAGTTAAAACTCTACTGTTTCAACCTACTTTATAGCACTTATAATTCGATTGTGGTTTCAAAACTTCCTGGGGAATTTCCCTTTTTTCTCATTTATTATGACTTGGGATATTTTTATCCGAAAAATATGCCTTAGTCTAGAAATTAGACCCCCCACAGAGCAGAATTTGGCATTTTTCATTTTCAGAGAATTTCTGCTCTGCGGGGGGTCTAAAATTACGAGAAAAGCCCAAAAATTTGAAAAACAACCCTTTTCCGACCGTTTTGAAGCATTTTCACTAAGTCAAAATCAGTTTTTCGCGAAATTTTTCACTTTTTGAAAAGGTACTATTTACGGAAATCCAAAAATACCAATATTTCAGAAAATTTTGAATTTTTTTTGAGTTTTTGCCTGTTAATTCGAAGAAAGGGATATTTTTATCCGAAAAATATGCCTTAGTCTAGAAATTAGACCCCCCGCAGAGAAGAATTTGGCATTTTTCATTTTCAGAGAATTTCTGCTCTGCGGAGGGTCTAAAATTACGAGAAAAGCTCAAAAATTTGAAAAACAACCCTTTTCCGACCGTTTTGAAGCATTTTCACTTAGTCAAAATCAGTTTTTCGCGAAATTTTTCACTTTTTGAAAAGGTACTATTTACGGAAATCCAAAAATGCCAATATTTCAGAAAATTTTGAATTTCTTTTGAGTTTTTGCCTGTTAATTCGAAGAAAGGGATATTTTTATCCGAAAAATATGCCTTAGTCTAGAAATTAGACCCCCCGCAGAGAAGAATTTGGCATTTTTCATTTTCAGAGAATTTCTGCTCTGCGGAGGGTCTAAAATTACGAGAAAAGCCCAAAAATTTGAAAAACAACCCTTTTCCGACCGTTTTGAAGCATTTTCACTTAGTCAAAATCAGTTTTTCGCGAAATTTTTCACTTTTTGAAAAGGTATACTATTTACGGAAATCCAAAAATGCCAATATTTCAGAAAATTTTGAATTTCTTTTGAGTTTTTGCCTGTTAATTCGAAGAAAGGGATATTTTTATCCGAAAAATATTGATGATAAAGTAAAAATCTTTCCTAAACTAAAAAAAATTCGCAGGAGTAAAAAGAAGACATTACGGTCTTTTCACCTAACCCCTTGAAGCGAAGTTTGTTTATTTACAGACTAAGTAGTGAAAAAAAGTATAAATGTAATATAGTTTATATAATAATAAAGAGAGAAAGAAGTAGAAGATAAAATTATTAACAAAGAGACATTTCGAGTTTTTACGATAGTATTAAAAATATTTCTCAATGTCAAGATTCATTATATATTTTTTAGTTGATTTATTGAAACATAATTTAGATTTTTCTGTGCAGGATTTTTTGAGTTCTTTGCCAAGAACATTATTCCACATGAATGGACCCCGGTATTTGATTGCAAACCTTTTTACGGCTAATTTTGCGTCCTGTATTTTAAAAGCATTCTTTGAATATCTAGTTTGATATTTGTGTGATATTGTCGGGAATTGGGTTAAAAACGCTTTTGGGCAAGTCTTGGTTTTGACACTACCCATAAAAGAAATTGTTTGCAAGATATTTAATTGATAAATATTAAGTGCGCCCAATTCTTTGAAACGATGACTAATCGGAGCAAATTTGTTTACACCAAACATAATGCGCAATGCATGTTTTTGTTTACTATAGAGTTTTTTAAGACTAGTTTTAAAAGTACTACCCCATATTATGTTGCAATAGTTAAGGTAGCTATGAATGAAAGCAAAGTATAGTTTTTTTAAGGAATCTATGTCTAGTACCTGTTTAGCTTTATATAAGATACCTATATTTTTAGAGATTTTATTTTCGGTGCTTGATATATGTTTATTCCAGTTTAGAGACTCATCAATTATTACTCCAAGAAAAGTTGTATCATACACACGTTTAATTTGAGTATTATTTATATAAAGAGATGGTAACCTTAGGGGTAGGTCATCCACTTTATTTCGTTTGCAAAATAATATATATTTGGTCTTTTTAACATTTAAGGATAGTTTATTGGCAATAAACCACTCGTTTATAAGGGTTAATTCATTATTTACGATTTCGAAAAGTGTTTTTAGATTTTTGTTTGAGCAAAATAAGTTTGTGTCGTCAGCAAACAGTATAAAGTCAAGTATGTTAGATGCATTGTGGAGGTCGTTTACGTAGATGAGAAAAAGTAGTGGTCCTAGTATGGATCCCTGTGGGACACCACACTCAACTGCTTTTGGTGTTGTAGTCAAGTCTCCGTATGATACACATTGTTTACGTTCTGTCAAATAGTTTTTGAACCAGTCTAAGTTTTTGTCAGTTACTCCGTATCGTTCAAGTTTAGCAGTCAGTATGTTATGGTCAACAGTATCAAAGGCCTTTGATAGGTCAATGAAGACACCAATAGTGAATTCATTTTTTTCAAAAGAGTCAGCGATCCCGTCTATTAGTCCTAGTAGTGCATGTTTTCTCAGACCATCCTCGGACCTATTTTCAATATACTACATTGAAAGCTAATTCCCCGTAATTTCAATGTACAGCATTGAAAAATTATCAAGGCGGGATTACTATTATAGTTTCAATATGCGACATTGAAATCCAATTTTCAATATCGTACATTGAAAATGTAAAAAAGTGGGAACATGGATACTGTTATGATTTCAATATATGACATTGAAACTACCGAAAGGCGGAAATACGAAATTTCCAATTAGTGATTAGTAGAATCGTGAACCTTCAAGGGTCCAAAAATTTGTTCTAAATAGAGAAAGTTTGAGATAAAGGACGGCTAATTATGGATAGCACCTACTTTTTAGTAGGTACCCAAAAATCATCATATTTAGGCAAACAGAAAGCTAGGTTAGCTGTTACCGGAGAGTTGAACATTAAAAACAAAAAATTCACAATATGCGAGGCAATCGTTTTGATGAGTGCGGCGCCTGAACCCAATTCATATTATTCAGAGTCTGTCTTCGTTCCAACAGTAGGTGAACGAGATATAACCGGTTACAGTATGGTCCAGAAATCACCCGCTGAAATTTTCTCCCTCTCTGTTTATACTAGCAAGTAGCTGTCGCTTTGAATGCCCCGCCGATAGCAGATATTAGCCCAGAGGAACTTAGCCATGAAGAGAGCAAGGGAATCATAACCAGACTATAAATTGGTGAAATGAGTCTTCATAAAAAGTGCTCAATGTTACTAGAGCTGTTTAAAGTTAAAACACGAGCCGATGCGGTTAAAATGTTCTCAGTAAGATCCATACATAACGAAAGTATCAATCTAAAAAAAAAAACTGTTAAATCTACACTTTCTGATGATACAAAGTGACCTAAATTAAAATACCATTACAGGTTTCGCAACATGTTAAGAACTAGAATGATATCAAAGTTAATTTTCTTCAATCACCAGATAAAAATCACTTTTGAAAACCCAATCATAAGATGTGTATATACTGTGAAACTGAAAGTGCTTCACTCCCATAAAGAATACATAATACAGATTAAAGGTGAATTCCAAAATGAAATTGAATACAATTTCAGTCATTTGATTTGAAATTTAAAAAGCAAGTAACTTTGAACTGGTGGCATACTGTAGATATAATTTATTTGTATCAAAGGTTACTGAAAATTATCTAAAAAAATTTAACAATCTTTATACGTGTTTCTGCAAAAAGTTTTCAGTTAGAATAAAATTTCTTCATGGTTACTAAGAGGCCCCCCCAGCGGACCCAAATTTCACGCATTCACGCTAAATTTTTTCTCAATTCACGCATTCACACAAGTTTTTCTCGAAATTCACGTAAACCCAATTTTTTGGGAAATCGGGGAAATTTTCGGAAAAAATCGGGGAAAATGTCAAAAATAGAGGTCTTGCACATCTCGCTAAGTTACGTAATTTACGTAATTTCCGCCATTATGGAGTAAAACGTTCGATTTGCATAAAAAAGTATGACAAAGCTGTACTCGAGATATTATTCGAACGGATCTGGTCATGCACTTGAGAACAACTTAACTCAGTAGTGATTTTTTCCTGTAGACCTGACTATAAAACACCGTGTTTGGTAGCGTCATAAGACGCCCCCAAATAGAAAGCGTTACGTAATTTTTCAACTTTAATCACATGCCATCACGCAAGATATTTGATTCTTCTAACTCGTCACGATCGATTTGAAAAGATGAAGCTTCTGCAGTTAACGTATCGCGATAGTAAGTAAAAAGATTTGCGCCGCAGGCGAATTTTTGTACAAAACATCATCAAAAATAGGTCAAACAAACTCGAGTATGACACCATGATGCTTAGCTCAGGGGTAAGGAGGCGCAACCATGGTTTACGCAGAGAGGAAAGTTTTGCATTTCTGTCAGTCGTGTTTGGCTAAAAATGCTCTCTTTAACACAATTGAAAAAGAATGTAGTCTAAATTCGTTAGAGGCAAGGTACGATCGCTTTATAGCTTGTAAAATGAGGTAAAAGAATAAACATTTGTTGCGAGCGAAGCGATCAAAAAAAATAAAAAGAAGGGTTTTTATCAGGGCGAATTAATTTCCTAGCGTGGAGGGGCCGAAAACATAGTGACTAAGGAGGCGCAACCATGTTTTGCGCCGACAGGAGAATATTTCTATTTTAACCCTCTGATGTGCTTAAATACGACTCCATTTCAGACTAATGTTGCCAAGAAATCAGGTTATCGAAAGTCTACATTATGGGTAAAAATTTCTTTGAAATAAGTTTCTTTTTATTTGCAAAAACGTGGTGAAGTCATGGCCGCCTCCTGGCCCCAGTGGCTCTGGCCCTGGCTCTGGATCACTCATCATGCATAACCATGGTTTTATCTTAAGGGCTCTGACCATAGTGAATTTTTCATAATTGCCGTGTTTAAAATGTGTTTTCTGACTGATTTAACCAACAAAACTAGTTATACATTTTCTGTTAGACAAACTATTCCTGAATCTGAAAATTCAAAAATTGCATTGAAAAATTTTGATGAAGAAGAAAATGAAGACTTTCGCGAGGAAGAGTATTGAAGAGCTTAGTTTCGGCGAAGAAAATATATTTTGAAAAATTTTTCGCAGTAGATGGTGTATCTTTTACCGAACAATAAAAATTTTTGCGGAAAATTTTTGTAAAAGCTTCTTTGTCTCGAAATCTTCAAAAAAGTGGTTTCATCAATTTTTCATCTGGATTTTGCTTTAAAAAACAGTCATAACTTTTGACACATCGTTTTAGAAAAATTTTCCGCAAAATTTTAAATAGTTCAATTCTTTGCGGACAGTTTGAAAAAGTTTGAAAAAAAAAGGTTAATTACCCATTAAAACTTAGCACTTCTTATAAAAGAAGGTGATGCAACATATTATTAACGTCTTTTTAAAGTTCATAACGTCATTTTTGCAATTAAGTTCTTAATTATCACTTAAGGGGTTTGATTAAAAAGCAATTTATAAAGGCAATTCTTTATTAAAAGTTAGTTCGAAGAAAGGGATATTTTTATCCGAAAAATATGCCTTAGTCTAGAAACTAGACCCCCCGCAGAGCAGAATTTGGCATTTTTCATTTTCAGAGACAATCAGAGTCAAAATATATTGAGAATTTTAGTTATTTCCTCGTTTTTCTAAATTTGAAGTTCAGGCGAGAAAGTCGATTTTGGGCTATCTCCTTAATTTAATTGAATATTTCAATTTGGGAGGGGTTAGCAGACTTCCAGGCTATATTCTGAGCCTTATTGGACTATTTTTGAACTTTTGGATCCTCAGGTCATAAGTCTCAAGTCTATAGCGTTAAAACTCAGAGTTAAAACTCTACTGTTTCAACCTACTTTAGAGCACTTATAATTCGATTGTGGTTTCAAAACTTCCCGGGGAATTTCCCTTTTTTCTCATTTATTATGACTGTGATTGTCTTTGAAAATTAAAAATGCCGATTTCTGCTCTGCGGGGGGGTCTAAAATTACGAGAAAAGCCCAAAAATTTGAAAAACAACCCTTTTCCGACCGTTTTGAAGCATTTTCACTTAGTCAAAATCAGTTTTTCGCGAAATTTTTCACTTTTTGAAAAGGTACTATTTACGGAAATCCAAAAATGCCAATATTTCAGAAAATTTTGAATTTCTTTTGAGTTTTTGCCTGTTAATTCGAAGAAAGGGATATTTTTATCCGAAAAATATGCCTTAGTCTAGAAATTAGACCCCCCGCAGAGAAGAATTTGGCATTTTTCATTTTCAGAGAATTTCTGCTCTGCGGGGGGTCTAAAATTACGAGAAAAGCCCAAAAATTTGAAAAACAACCCTTTTCCGACCGTTTTGAAGCATTTTCACTTAGTCAAAATCAGTTTTTCGCGAAATTTTTCACTTTTTGAAAAGGTACTATTTACGGAAATCCAAAAATGCCAATATTTCAGAAAATTTTGAATTTTTTTTGAGTTTTTGACTGTTAATTCGAAGAAAGGGATATCTTTATCCGAAAAATATGCCTTAGTCTAGAAATTAGACCCCCCCCCGCAGAGCAGAATTTGGCATTTTTCATTTTCAGAGACAATCAGAGTCAAAATATATTGAGAATTTTAGTTATTTCCTCGTTTTTCTAAATTTGAAGTTCAGGCGAGAAAGTCGATTTTGGGCTATCTCCTTAATTTAATTGAATATTTCAATTTGGGAGGGGTTAGCAGACTTCCAGGCTATATTCTGAGCCTTATTGGACTATTTTTGAACTTTTGGGTCCTCAGGTCATAAGTCTCAAGTCTATAGCGTTAAAACTCAGAGTTAAAACTCTACTGTTTCAACCTACTTTAGAGCACTTATAATTCGATTGTGGTTTCAAAACTTCCCGGGGAATTTCCCTTTTTTCTCATTTATTATGACTTTGATTGTCTTTGAAAATTAAAAATGCCGATTTCTGCTCTGCGGGGGGGGTCTAAAATTACGAGAAAAGCCCAAAAATTTGAAAAACAACCCTTTTCCGACCGTTTTGAAGCATTTTCACTTAGTCAAAATCAGTTTTTTCGCGAAATTTTTCACTTTTTGAAAAGGTACTATTTACGGAAATCCAAAAATGCCAATATTTCAGAAAATTTTGAATATCTTTTGAGTTTTTGCCTGTTAATTCGAAGAAAGGGATATTTTTATCCGAAAAATATGCCTTAGTCTAGAAATTAGACCCCCCGCAGAAAAGAATTTGGCATTTTTCATTTTCAGAGAATTTCTGCTCTGAGGGGGGTCTAAAATTACGAGAAAAGCCCAAAAATTTGAAAAACAACCCTTTTCCGACCGTTTTGAAGCATTTTCACTTAGTCAAAATCAGTTTTTCGCGAAATTTTTCACTTTTTGAAAAGGTACTATTTACGGAAATCCAAAAATGCCAATATTTCAGAAAATTTTGAATTTTTTTTGAGTTTTTGCCTGTTAATTCGAAGAAAGGGATATTTTTATCCGAAAAATATGCCTTAGTCTAGAAATTAGACCCCCCGCAGAGAAGAATTTGGCATTTTTCATTTTCTGAGAATTTCTGCTCTGCGGAGGGTCTAAAATTACGAGAAAAGCCCAAAAATTTGAAAAACAACCCTTTTCCGACCGTTTTGAAGCATTTTCACTTAGTCAAAATCAGTTTTTCGCGAAATTTTTCACTTTTTGAAAAGGTACTTTTTACGGAAATCCAAAAATGCCAATATTTCAGAAAATTTTGAATTTTTTTTGAGTTTTTGCCTGTTAATTCGAAGAAAGGGATATTTTTATCCGAAAAATATGCCTTAGTCTAGAAATTAGACCCCCCGCAGAGCAGAATTTGGCATTTTCCATTTTCAGAGACAGTCTTTGAAAATTAAAAATGCCGATTTCTGCTCTGCGGGGGGTCTAAAATTACGAGAAAAGCCCAAAAATTTGAAAAACAACCCTTTCCCGACCGTTTTGAAGCATTTTCACTTAGTCAAAATCAGTTTTTCGCGAAATTTTTCACTTTTTGAAAAGGTACTATTTACGGAAATCCAAAAATGCCAATATTTCAGAAAATTTTGAATTTTTTTTGAGTTCTTGCCTGTTAATTCGAAGAAAGGGATATTTTTATCCGAAAAATATGCCTTAGTCTAGAAATTAGACCCCCCGCAGAGAAGAATTTGGCATTTTTCATTTTCAGAGAATTTCTGCTCTGCGGGGGGTCTAAAATTACGAGAAAAGCCCAAAATTTGAAAAACAAACCTTTCCGACCGTTTTGAAGCATTTTCACTTAGTCAAAATCAGTTTTTCGCGAAATTTTTCACTTTTTGAAAAGGTACTATTTACGGAAATCCAAAAATGCCAATATTTTAGAAAATTTTGAATTCTTTTTTGAGTTTTTGCCTGTTAATTCGAAGAAAGGGATATTTTTATCCGAAAAATATGTCTTAGTCTAGAAATTAGACCCCCCGCAGAGCAAAATTTGGCATTTTTCATTTTCAGAGAATTTCTGCTCTGCGGGGGTTCTAAAATTACGAGAAAAGCCCAAAAATTTGAAAAACAACCCTTTTCCGACCGTTTTGAAGCATTTTCACTTAGTCAAAATCAGTTTTTCGCGAAATTTTTCACTTTTTGAAAAGGTACTATTTACGGAAATCCAAAATGCCAATATTTCAGAAAATTTTGAATTTTTTTGGAGTTTTTGCCTGTTAATTCGAAGAAAGGGATATTTTTTATCCGAAAAATATGCCTTAGTCTAGAAATTAACCCCCCGCAAGCAGAATTTGGCATTTGTCATTTTCAGAGACAGTCTTTGAAAATTAAAAATGCCGATTTCTGCTTGCGGGGGGTCATAAATTACGAGAAAAGCCCAAAAATTTGAAAAACACACCCTTTTCCGACCGTTTTGAAGCATTTTTGCCACTTAGTCAAAATCATTTTTTCGCGAAATTTTTCACTTTTTGAAAAGGTACTATTTAAGGAAATCCAAAAATGCCAATATTTCAGAAAATTTTGAATTTTTTTTGAGTTTTTGCCTGTTAATTCGAAGAAAGGGATATTTTCATCCGATAAATATGCCTTAGTCTAGAAATTAGACCCCCCGCAGAGCAGAATTTGGCATTTTTCATTTTCTGAGACAATCAGAGTCAAAATATATTGAGAATTTTAGTTATTTCCTCGTTTTTCTAAATTTGAAGTTCAGGCGAGAAAGTCGATTTTGGGCTATCTCCTTAATTTAATTGAATATTTCAATTTGGGAAGGGTTAGCAGACTTCCAGGCTATATTCTGAGCCTTATTGGACTATTTTTGAACTTTTGGGTCCTCAGGTCATAAGTCTCAAGTCTATAGCGTTAAAACTCAGAGTTAAAACTCTACTGTTTCAACCTACTTTAGAGCACTTATAATTCGATTGTGGTTTCAAAACTTCCCGGGGAATTTCCCTTTTTTCTCATTTATTATGACTTTGATTGTCTTTGAAAATTAAAAATGCCGATTTCTGCTCTGCGGGGGGGTCTAAAATTACGAAAAAAGCCCAAAAATTTGAAAAACAACCCTTTTCCGACCGTTTTGAAGCATTTTCACTTAGTCAAAATCAGTTTTTCGCGAAATTTTTCACTTTTTGAAAAGGTACTATTATATTTACGGAAATCCAAAAATGCCAATATTTCAGAAAATTTTGAATTTCTTTTGAGTTTTTGCCTGTTAATTCGAAGAAAGGGATATTTTTATCCGAAAAATATGCCTTAGTCTAGAAATTAGACCCCCCGCAGAAAAGAATTTGGCATTTTTCATTTTCAGAGAATTTCTGCTCTGCGGGGGGTCTAAAATTACGAGAAAAGCCCAAAAATTTGAAAAACAACCCTTTTCCGACCGTTTTGAAGCATTTTCACTTAGTCAAAATCAGTTTTTCGCGAAATTTTTCACTTTTTGAAAAGGTACTTTTTACGGAAATCCAAAAATGCCAATATTTCAGAAAATTTTGAATTTTTTTTGAGTTTTTGCCTGTTAATTCGAAGAAAGGGATATTTTTATCCGAAAAATATGCCTTAGTCTAGAAATTAGACCCCCCGCAGAGCAGAATTTGGCATTTTTCAGGGTTGTTTTTCAAATTTTTGGGCTTTTCTCGTAATTTTAGACCCCCCGCAGAGCAGAAATCGGCATTTTTAATTTTCAAAGACTGTCTCTGAAAATGAAAAATGCCAAATTCTGCTCTGCGGGGGGTCTAATTTCTAGACTAAGGCATATTTTTCGCATGAAAATATCCCTTTCTTCGAATTAACAGGCAAAAACTCAAAAAAAATTCAAAATTTTCTGAAATATTGGCATTTTTGGATTTCCTTAAATAGTACCTTTTCAAAAAGTGAAAAATTTCGCGAAAAACTGATTTTGACTAAGTGAAAATGCTTCAAAACGGTCGGAAAAGGGTTGTTTTTCAAATTTTTGGGCTTTTCTCGTAATTTTAGACCCCCCGCAGAGCAGAAATCGGCATTTTTAATTTTCAAAGACTGTCTCTGAAAATGAAAAATGCCAAATTCTGCTCTGCGGGGGGTCTAATTTCTAGACTAAGGCATATTTTTCGCATGAAAATATCCCTTTCTTCGAATTAACAGGCAAAAACTCAAAAAAAATTCAAAATTTTCTGAAATATTGGCATTTTTGGATTTCCTTAAATAGTACCTTTTCAAAAGTGAAAAATTTCGCGAAAAACTGATTTTGACTAAGTGAAAATGCTTCAAAACGGTCGGAAAAGGGTTGTTTTTCAAATTTTTGGGCTTTTTGAGTCAAAATATATTGAGAATTTTGGTTACTTCCTCGTTTTTTCTAAATTTGAAGTTCAGGCGAGAAAGTCGATTTTGGGCTATCTCCTTAACTTAATTGAATATTTCAATTTGGGAGGGGTTGGCAGACTTCCAGGCTATATTCTGAGCCTTATTGGACTATTTTTGAACTTTTGGATCCTCAGATCCTAAGGTCATAAGTCTTAAGTCTAGCGTTAAAACTCAGAGTTAAAACTCTACTGTTTCAACCTACTTTAGAGCACTTATAATTCGATTGTGGTTTCAAAACTTCCTAGGGAATTTCCCTTTTTTCTCATTTATTATGACTTTGATTGTATTCCATGCTTGCACTGCTTGAAAATTAACCCTTTGAGTGCCAAGGTCTCTCCTGCTCGGACCTGACTGAACTGATGGAAAGGTGCCCAGTGGTAAAACTTCAAATCAATTCACTAGAAGACAGAATAAAGTAAAAGAGGCAGAAAGAGGGCCAAATTTGGAGCATCTTGGATAATAGTCAAAAAACGGTCAGAATCTCAAAAAAGTGGATTTTTGTCAATTTTTTGCATTTTTTTGACTTTTTGGCTTAAAATCTCGCTGGAAAGACTCACTTTTGAATTTTTTTTTGCTTGACCATAAAGGACAATCTAATTCCTACGAGTTCGACCAAAAATAACGATTTCTAACTCAATCTGGGCATTACAGGAGGGCTTCGCCCTCCTATATAGCCCATGTCGTATATATACGACATCGGCACTCAAAGCGTTAAAAGAGCTTAAGCAAACTGAGTTTTTTGAAAGTTTGATTTGAGCGCCTCTCCTAAGTTTAAGACCTTTTCGAGAATTTTCGTTCTGGTCCTCATCCTCATTATCAGTGTTTTTGACTTCGATGATTTCAAATTGATTCCGGCCAAGTTTATTGCCGATATTATTGACGCTTTTATAAACTTCCACTAGGGGGCTATTCAGACAGCTGAGGATGAAGGCTAGGCTTCCATAATCCATACCATAAGCATGGAGTTTTGCGATCAAAAGATCGTGTATCGCGCCTTTTTCAAGCGAGGGGTAAACACTCGGGAAAATCACGTAAACTTTTTCGAAAAATCAAAAAAATCAATTAAAAATAAAAAAAATCAATAAATTCAAAGTCAAAATCAGAAAAATAAAAGAAATCAAAGTTAAAATCAAAGTCAAAATCAAGAAAATCAGGAAAAAAATCAAAGTCAAAATCAAGAAAATCAAAAAAATCAAGGTCAAAATAAAAAAAAATCAAAGGCAGAATCAAAGCATACATTGACAAAAGAGTATAAAAGATTCTTCAAAAGATCATAAAATCGTTTTCAAGTATTTATTTTTATTAATACACGCTTTTTTTATAAGAATAGTGTACTTTGGCTGAGGGTAAAGTATTCTTAAGAAATTGCCGAAATTTAGGGTGAAATATTCTTAATGTATTCTTACTTTTTCAGACTTAACCTTTATACAAACATAAGAAATGACCTACTTGAGAGTTTTTTGTTAATTCGTGCACATTTGAAGATAAAATTATATTTCTACTTTAAAGTTCCGATTTAAGTCGAACAAAAAACCCAATCATTTTTGTTACCAAATAGAAAATGACTATATTCTTATCAAAATCCGTGAAACTCATCCTGGAGGTATTCTTAGGGTATTCTTACGATTTGGCCCATTTTCACCCTGATATTCTTATAGAAGGTATTCTTATAAAAAAAGCGTGTACTGGACTATAACATCTATTTCATCACCAAGAAAATCAATCTATATTATAATACGCTTAAATCGGAACTCTCCCATTCTCGCACGAGGCTTTTTCGCTAGCGATTTTTAAATACACGGCAATTTTTTTCGCGCCTTTTTGATTGTATATTCAATTCTATTCGCCAAGTGCACTTCCATTCAAGGGAGCACATTTCTCCTTGATGGAGAAACACAACTGACTGTGCAATAGCACTATCAGCATAATTTATAGTTTTTAAAAAAAAAGTTCATGTCGGTTATGAAATAATTTTGATTCACATGGGAATACGTCGAAGATAAAATTTGAGTTTTCAAAAAGACATCATATTTATGATTACCCTTGAGATTAATAAAGCTCCGATGACATTTCCCTTCTATTTGATACTCTGATAAAAACATTTCAATTTAATGGACTTGACATATGAGAAAAGTTGATGACTTATTCCCAATTCAATTATGAAATTTTTTAATCAATGTTTGCTATTTTTTGTTCTTTTGAGATAGCAAAATGAAAACGCTTTTACTTACGCATTGAGTTTAATTGTTAAATAATTGTTGACTCTGTTAAGAGGTATTGAAAAAAGGCACTCTTTATATTCCACCGTAAAGCACTGTGGTCTTTGGAGTGATCGGTGTTGCCAAGTACCTCTAATACTGAATTTGAATTTCTATTTGTTTTTTATCTTCATCCTTGCGTGAGGAAAATAATAGTCTTTCCTCTCCCAAAAACCCAAAAAAAGCACGTTTAAAGTATGACCGATTTCTCGCGAGAAATTTTTAACTCAATTTTCACCAATATTTGCATGAGCATTATTTTTAGCGAGTCAAGAACATTATTGTTTGAAGGTTTTCAACAAAAGAAATTATGACAAATTTATACAATTTAATAAGGAGAAGAAAAATCAAAATTCAACTAAAAATACTTTCACCATATTTTTTAATGTGCATTAATTTTAGTGTCCCCTTAAAAATTTTAAACATCAATTTTTACGAAAAAGGCCTAAATTTAAGAACATTTCTTCTCGCAAAATAAGTACATTTGTATACAAATCCCTACAAGTTTCTGAAAAATAGAAAAGCGAGCGAAGCGAGCGTATTAAAAGGAGTAAGAAGTCGTCTCGGACGACGCCGGGACGGCTAGTGGTATATAAATAACTAAAACTAAGTATAAAGCTCTTTCCTTTTATGTACATTTAAAAAAAGTTTTTTTCTGTTTTCGGAACAAAATATATACTATGTTTACTATAAGACTGTAAGGCCGCCCAAACGGTAAGGAGATAAAGAGAGTGAGATAACAGTCTAGCATGGGAATCATCAAAGTGTCAAAATAAGAGGCCGGCTGAGATCATCAGCGAGGGAATCGCCAAGCAACTCGAAAAAAAAAACAAAACAAGTGATACTTTTATGGACCTACCTGGTTATGCATTTAACACATATATAATTGATATCTACATAAGCGTGACCATTAAACAATCATTCAGAACACAAATAGTGACGATCTATTAAAATTAGTTGTTTGTTTCTTATAAAAAACACGTTTAGAAACCAAAATTTCATGCTCTTGAAATATTCTTTCATATTCAAGAGTTCGAGAGCAAAAAAACATATCTCATCAAAAAATTCAGTAATTTTAAGAACATTGATGTATGCTTATTAATAGTGATTCTTATAGATAAACATGCGTTTTTTGAGCCAACAAATTTTTTTTGCAAAAATCTGTTTGAACCATCTTTTACCTATGATGGTACCTTACTTTCCTGCAAAAAATCAGAAAAAATTAATGATCCAATTTTTCACAAAGTCCAAAAACACTTTTTTTAGCCGTTTTTTGGCCCAAATTTGCCCAAAAATTATTTTCCAAAAATCGGGCTCCGTCACATTCGAGGGTTTATAGTTATGCATCTTTGTGCAAAAAATCGTAAAGAATGAAAGAGCCAATCTCGAGAAAAGCTAATACCTAAGTAATTGATAATGTGCTTATAATAAAATATCGAATTTGGCCAGTTTTTCTATAAAAACACGCCAAGCAACCAAAATTTCATGTCGAAACACACATATTCTTTAAAAGTAAGCCCTCCTGAGAAAAAAAACACATCTATCTCATAAAAAAATTGAGTTATTTGACTAAGAACATCGATGTATGCTTATTAATAGTGATTCTTATAGATAAACATGCGTTTTTTGAGCCAACAAAATTTTTTTGCAAAAATCTGCTTAAGCCAATTTTTACCTACGATGGTACCCTACTTTCATGCAAAAAATCAGAAAAAATTAATGACCTAATTTTTCACAAAGTCCAAAAAACCCGTTTTTTAGCCGTTTTTTGGCCCAAATTTGCCCAAAAAATTTTTTTTTTGAAAATCGGGCTCCGTCACATTCGAGGGTTTATAGTTATGCATCTTTGTGCAAAAAATCAGAAAAAACTAACGAGCCAATCATGAGGAAAGCTAATAACTAACGAACGAACGGACGAACGGACGAACGGACAAAGGTTAATTTATAGGACCTCCACCGGGGTAGGTCCAAAAACAAAACAAAAACCAGAACAAGAAAATTACGGGGAATCAGAGTCAGCAAAATGTAAAAACGATGGAATCAAAACCTCTTTTCTCGAATAAGGTCAATTGTGCTGGGGAAAGAATTCTACTGATTGATGGTGACAACATTTTATTTCGGGATTTAGATATTGCTGAAACCTTCAATGAGCACTATCACACTGTTACTGGAACGTTTAGACTGGTGAATTATGACGTCAATTCAAACGGGATATCTCTCAGCCTCTTCGCCATCGATAAACCAGTCCTGATTTAAAGCGCGCCACTTCTTCCAATAAGGTTTATATTTAAAAAACCATCTCGGTAACACCAGAACGAGTAAAACGGCTAATGACCCACCGATAACGTAAAAAACTAGACACCATGTTGATTCACAACCGTCACTAGCGTACCCGGAAATTGCCACAATCATTAGGGATAGAATCATTAAGTTGACGATTAACAATAGGATCGGAACAGGCCCGTCTTCCGGTCTCCGCCACTGTTAAATGAAAACGAGAAAATTTAATTTGGATGAATATCTATTTATAACGCGTAGGCCATAGTAAACACCAATGGTGCATAATTTTGATGGAATTGTGCACATTTAGCTAAAAGCATGAAGTTTGGCACAGACCGAGTTTGGACCTTACTAAACGATTTTAGCCCGGGACCCACTCGGATTTCCCCTTTTTTACCCAATTATGGGCCAATTTATGATGAGGTCATCAGGAAAATTTTGGCTGAGGTCATCCCAAAAATGTGGTGATATTATATACCGTTGGATTGGAAATTCAGCGTAGATTTCAAAAAAAAAGATTAGGTTGTCCCATGAAAACCAAGCCAGTGAAAGTTATTCATCCCCAAAGTGAGTGAAGACGTCATCGACTTTTTTTTTGGGTTAGAGGTGTCTTTTGGTGAAAATATATCATATTACGATATACGATGTATCATATTATATACCTTTGGATCAGAAATTCGATCTAGATTGGAAAAAAGGATAATCCTATATCACTAAAATCAAGTGTATTGAGGCTCGAGCAGTCCCAGAATTTGAGGATACTACAGTCCTTAACCCTTTGAGTGCCAGGGTCCTTTTTTCTAAGTTTTTTTTTTAAATCGCTAGTTCAATTTTTGAGGGCTTATATCTCCTGATCTAGAAGGAATTAGATAGAAGCTCGTATATAGCTCGTTGGATAGCTTAAAGTCTCCTCTTTCTTTTGGGCGCCTTCGGCGCCGCCCGATTTAGGAAGGGCGTGGTGGGCGGCGGCCAAGGCGGGGGGGGGGGTAGGTTAGGGAATTAAAGCTGCGCGGACCTGACTGAACTGATGGAAAGGTGCCCAGTGGTAAAACTTCAAATCAATTCACTAGAAGACAGAATAAAGTAAAACAGGGCCAAATTTGGAGGCTCTTGGGTCACTCGTTGACCAAAAATAGTCAAAAAACGGTCAAAATCTCAAAAAAGTGAATTTTTGTCAATTTTTTGCATTTTTTTGACTTTTTTGCTTAAAGTCTCACTGGAAAGACTCACTTTTGAATTTTTTTTTGCTTGACCATAAAGGACAATCTAATTCCTACGCTACACAAATCAGAGGATTCGACACGAGACCCTTCCCTATCCGCCAGCATTATCAAAAGGTGGAGAAATGCGTTCGGGAAATAAAGCTGACCTGACCTGTGTTCAACCAGCAGAAGTTGTATCCTCTCCTCCGCGCTCTCCTCCTGAAGTTGATGGATCAGTGCTTGAAGGATCAGTCATCGTCAATATGATTAAACCAAAGAAGAATCAAAGATTTCAAGATTATTGCAGACAATCCTTCTATCCTCAGGTCAAGAAGCTTCAAAATGAATACAAGTCTCAACGTGTGGATGTCGTTTTTGACACGTATCAGAGTCTTAGTCTTAAAGCAGCAACACGACCGAAACGAGGAAAAGGAATTCGTCGGAAGGTTCTAGATGATTCCATCGCACCAACAAACTGGGATGGATTCCTTCGTCTTACTTAACCAAAATAAAACCGAGCTGTTTGCCTATCTTTCCAAAGAGCTAATGTCGTGTACCGACGATGAAACAGTGCTTACGTGTGCCTATGCTACGACTTGCGTCACCAGTAGTGGTCAGATGGCAGCATCATTTATTTCACCATGCAACCACGAAGAGGCAGACACAAGAGTGTTTTTGCACGTCAACGACATGTCAAGGATAACCATTCGCACCGTGGACACCGACGTCTTAGTTATAGCTATATCCATATTTGCTCGTTTGCATGGTCAACTAGAAGAATTGTGGATCGATTTTGGTACTGGCAAACATCGACAGTTTCTCCCGATCCATTTGATTGTGAGAGATCTCGGACAATCAAAAAGCTTTAGGAATTCCGTTTTTTCATGCCTTCACAGGATGTGATCAGGTGTCTTACATATCGCAAGTCTCTAAAAGTTCTGCTTGGAAGATCTGGGACTCATTGGATGAAATAACCCCAATTTTTGAGAAGCTTAGTCATAAACCAACCTATCGTGATGTTGAAGAAGCGTTGCCCATACTGGAACGTTTCACAGTGCTTCTATACAGCACTACAGTCTATCAACCAACGAATGCCGAAAAGAATTATTCTGCAAAGGCCGATCAATTGATTCCATTCCACCAACAAGTGGAGCTTTGTTTGCAACATGCCTTTCGTTCCTCGTACATTTCCGGTTATAATTGGGATCAAGCGATTGTCACCAACCCAAGTCTTCCTGATCCAGAACAATGCTTCAAAATGGCAAATAGTTGCTACGCACCTAAATGGTCTGACCTTCCAGATGCCACCTTGGCTTTAAGACAGTTGATTAAATGTGGACGCGATCCTCAGAAAGGCTGTAAAGGACGTTGCAAGTGTGTCAGTTCAGGGTTCTTATGTACCCAGCTTTGCAAATGCAAAGGAGAATGTGAACGTGATGAACTCAACAAATATCTAGATTTATATTTTGTTAACTTTACTAGGCTTGTTGCTCTTTTCTAAATACTTTCTACGTATTTTCAAAAGTCTCCGCAATTAAGAAGGTATGTATATAGATGTCCTCTAAGCCAAAAAAGTTGATGACGTCATCACTCACTTTGGGAATGAATAACTTTTATTGGCTTGATTTTCATGGTATGAGATGTTCCTTTTTTGGAATCTACGTTGAATTTCCGATCCAACAGTATACAATATGACTATATTTGCAGAGATGTCCTCTAAGCCAAAAAAGTTGATGACGTCATCACTCACTTTGGGAATGAATAACTTTTATTGGCTTGATTTTCATGGTATGAGATGTTCCTTTTTTGGAATCTACGTTGAATTTCCGATCCAACAGTATACAATATGACTATATTTGCAGAGATGTCCTCTAAGCCAAAAAAGTTGATGACGTCATCACTCACTTTGGGAATGAATAACTTTTATTGGCTTGATTTTCATGGTATGAGATGTTCCTTTTTTGGAATCTACGTTGAATTTCCGATCCAACAGTATACATATGACTATATTTTGCAGAGATGTCCTCTAAGCCAAAAAAGTTGATGACCATCACTCACTTTGGGAATGAAAAACTTTTATTTGCTTGATTTTCATGGTATGAGATAATCCTTTTTAGAATCTACGTTGAATTTCCGATCCAACAGTATACAATATGACTATATTTGCAGAGATGTCCTCTAAGCCAAAAAAGTTGATGACCATCACTCACTTTGGGAATGAAAAACTTTTATTTGCTTGATTTTCATGGTATGAGGATAATCCTTTTAGAATCTACGTTGAATTTCCGATCCAACAGTATACAATATGACTATATTTGCAGAGATGTCCTCTAAGCCAAAAAAGTTGATGACCATCACTCACTTTGGGAATGAAAAACTTTTATTTGCTTGATTTTCATGGTATGAGATAATCCTTTTTAGAATCTACGTTGAATTTCCGATCCAACAGTATACAATATGACTATATTTGCAGAGATGTCCTCTAAGCCAAAACAGTTGATGACCATCACTCACTTTGGGAATAAAAAACTTTTATTGGCTTGATTTTCATGGTATGAGATAATCCTTTTTAGAATCTACGTTGAATTTCCGATCCAACAGTATACAATATGACTATATTTGCAGAGATGTTCTCAAAGCCAAAAAAGTTGTTGACGTCATCACTCACTTTGGGAATGAATAACTTTTATTGGCTTGATTTTCATGGTATGAGATAATCCTTTTTTGGAATCTACGTTAAATTTCCGATCCAACAGTATACAATATGACTACATTTGCAGAGATGTCCTCTAAGCCAAAAAAGTTGATGACGTCATCACTCACTTTGGGAATGAATAACTTTTATTGGCTTGATTTTCATGGTATGAGATAATCCTTTTTATTGGAATCTCTGTTGAATTTCCGATTCAACGGTATATAATATGACCACATTTTCTGGGATGACCTCTAAGCCAAAATTTTCCTGATGACGTCATCATAAATTGGCTCAAAAATTGGGTAAAAAAGGGGAAATTTGAGTGGGTCCCGGGCCCAAATCATTTAGTTAGGTCTAAATTCGGTCTCTGAATTATTACAGGGTACTTATTCCATTCAGTATCGTTAATACACCCAACGGCTCAAGTGTGTCGCGAACACAGAATTAACAATGTCTGAAAGCGTAATGATTCCCCTTCCTAGGGTAAACAACTCCTCCGGGAAAGACTAAGCTGTGAAAAATTGAGAAATTTGAATGTAAGGTCCAAGGCCAAGCACTTCCTACACCTTGGGTAGATAGAATAACATGAATTTGTGTCATTTAGATTGAGATATTACTGAGGTTAAGCATACCAGCCAGGATAATCACGACGACGGACAAAAAATGTAATAGGCTAGTAAAGATACGAAATGGTTGATTGGTTGAAACTCACTATAGCCTGTTAAATTTCCGTTCCTTGTCGTGATTTTAAACATTACTTTTTTCAAGGTCTGAATCGCCGTACAAAAATGCTGACGTTTTAATTATAATGCATCTTTTCAAACCAATCATTCAAAACAAAGAAGCGCCCGTTACGCCGTTTAATTGTTCGATTTGATATCAGAATGAGTGTTTTTTTATATTACAGTGCGTCCATAGGAAATTAGCATTCCGTCTTTGAAGTGGTATAGCCTTTGATAGAAAAATTAATTTTTCATAAATTTTATACCGTTAGAAAGGAAATCTTCCCCTTTAAAAAATTTTACTTAAAAAAGATTTCTGAAACTTAAAAATCAAGTTTTTAACAAATAATATGTTCTTAACAACTTAACGATCAATTAATTTGACTTATCAAAAGAAAACCGGTTTGACAACTTTTATAATTTTAGTTTTAGATTTTTTAAAACTCAGGTAAAAATTTTTACATTGCGATTTTTATACCGCCAGAATTCAACAGGGACTTCAGGATTGTGATACAAATGTTATATTATATTTTAAACCTCTGTCATGTAAACTCTAAATGAAACAATAGAATATAGATATAGTATGAACGATAAATCAAATATATTTCTTTGACAAGTTAAAAATTTCTTTACATTACTACTAGCCTGGATATCCAGCCCGTAAACTTTTTTTTTTATTTTGATATTTCTTATGTTTACGGCCTGGTTTACCTAGATCTGCTGCATTCTGATCTGAGGATGATTATTCGGATATTCTGATTGGTTGACTCCAAGCGAATCAGATCTGAATGGTGGAGCGCGTAAAATTAATTTATGCAAGTTTTCCGCGGGCGATCAGCGAGGCGTACGGGCGTACGCTGCTTTACGAATCTCCCTGACTTTTCTTCTTCGAAACAAATAACAATAGAATCGCTAATTATCTCCCTTGGGTGTTTGACCACGCATCCAAATAAAGATATAACAATAATGGTACAGAAGAAGTGGGAATATCAAAACATGGAAATTTTTTATGATGTTCTGGTTGTTTTCTTTTCAATGCTTGCTTAGTTTTAATTTTCTTAATGGCATGCAGAACTAAAGGTATATTTTTATTTTGCTTCAATTCTTCTTCTTTTCTTTTTCCCAATTTTATATTGCTGTTTTGGCTTGGAAGTTTTGTTTTAAAAATCTTGGATTTTGAATTTATTTTTGTTTCCAAAATTCACTTTGCAAATTTTCTGTCTAAGACTTTCCACCACACTGTCTATATTTATGGTCAAGACTGCCATTTCTGGGGTACCATCTTGAAGCTATGTGCATACATTTATTTGCAGCCCTGGGTTTCATGCAGGAAAATCTGTCAACAGGGGTTCACTTGATTTCTAGGTGAACCAAGCTCTAAATTTTAGAACTTTGTCTGGCTGAGGTAAAACTTATTTTTTCTAAAATTTTGAGCTTGGATATCCAGGCTACATTACTAATAGTTTCATGCTGCTTACACAACAATCATCAGACGTAAATGAAAATTAAAAAACATACTCTTTTTTATCTACAGAAATTAAAAATTAGAAAAAATTGATAAAAGTGTCAAAAATGATAAAATGATGCGTGCCTATTAAAATTATCGCGTGTGGTAAAAGACTAATTATCGAGTGTAATGAAAAAACAAAAGGAATAAAATTTCATTATTTGTCCGGTGGGACCTCTTTGAAATTTTTCTTTTTTCTTCTTTTGAAAAATTTCAAAGAGGTCCCACCGGACAAATAATGATATTTTATTCCTTTTGTTTTTTCATTACACTCTTTCATTACATAAGTAAACCAAATGGCGCAATTACGCAATTACTTTCTGTCCTCCATTTTGAACAAATAATACTAACACAAATAAGGGGAGAGGTTACTAGCACATCACCCATCAATATTTACAACGTAATCTTCAAGATAACGTGGGCGCCTCACATTGCGTCTTGCACGATTATTTGTACCTTCGTCAGGTTCGGCATCGCTGGTAGGTGCAGTGTCGTCAGTGTTAGGAGCTGGCTCATCGTCAGATGAAGGCAGATCAGTGGAATGGTCATCTCAATCGTGGAAGTGTGGTCTTGATTGGGAGGTTGCGGGGTATATACGCGTCAACGGTATTTCGTTATTTACGTGACATGAAGCGTGAATTGTCGAATTTCTGTAGTGTGGCCATGCGGCCAGTAGTGTTTGTGATGATGTATTGCTCTCTTGGCTTATGTTTGGAGCCTTCGTTCTTGACAAATACTAAGTCACCGACTTGGACTTTAGCGTCCTGGGCGATATCTCCTCCTCTGCCCTTGGATAGGGCACTAGGTTGGTGGTTCCGTTGGCGGATGCTCGTGTGTTGATGAAGGAGTGTGTCGTCTTTCACGTTGATCTCATTGCCAGTGGATTGATCTCGTCGGAGAATGATTTCTTTTGCTGACAGGCCACGGGAACGAATACGAGTGTTGAGAGTTTGAAGGGCTTGCTCAAGAACGGGTAGGGTTAATGGCTTCCCCTCTCGTTCGATACGAATCAGTTCTTTTTCAAGCTCTTGAATGCCCTTATCGATCGTTGCGTTACTGTTCTTATTCTTGATCCGACCGTAGTCAAGAACAATGCCGTGTGATGATAAGATTTTGTCTTCTTTGAGGCTTTGGAAGCCGGGAGCGGCGTCGACACGAACGATAGCAGAAGGCGTTCGGAGGTGGTTCGTCGTAGAAATGAGTCCTGAACGAAGACTGTCGGTCTTTTCGTCTGGGATGAATACGGCGGTGGTGTAGCTTGAGAAAACGTCACGGGAAACTAGCAACTTTTGATTTGTGCGTCGTAGGACATCGGTAGAAAACATCTTTCCGGGGTGCTGTGGCAGAGATGTAGAGTTCTGCTCGAAGACTTCATTGGGTATTTTCATCAAAGATTGGCAAGTATGGCAATTGTGCGCAATCTGCTCGATTGTCGAGGTGCTGTCGATTGCATAGAAATGTCGATCGAAGACTTTTTGAAGTTGTGTGCGCGTCGGATGATTCAGTTGAATGTGGAGAGCGGTGACGAGCCCTGGAAGAATTGCAGAAGGTACGATGATTAGCTGTCTTTGGCGAACATATGGATCATTCTTCTTGACAACAAGTAAATTGTTATCGGAAATAGTGGCGATACGTAGGTACTTTCGAACATCTTGAATGTGTCTGGTCTTCCTTGCTGGACGTGTTCCATGTTGCAAGGTACGTCGGGCAAAGGTACGTCGTAGGGAAGGACATTCTTGTTGGGCGGCATGCCAAGCGTTGTAATTCGAAAATGGCATTCGGGCGGAGCCGGATAGAATATCGTCAACTGATAAATTTCGCACAACGGAATCTACTGTCTCTTGTACAAACTTGCAGATCTGGCACGACTTGTCTTGGCATTCGGTTGGGTTTCGAGAACCGAAATCGCTTGAAGGGTTAGACGAACCGCTAATATGGCAAACTTCTAAGTTGAATTCACTAAGTGTGGCAAGGAACGTGGATACTCGGCTTGAAGTGGAAAACTTTCCTTGACGCAGCCGGCGATCAGCATCAACACATGGTTCGTTATCGGTTAACACTTGGGTGGAATGGTAGGAGTATCTTATGTATGGTGCGAAGTAATGAACAGCAGTTAATGTTAATGTAATGTTAATGTATATATTCTTTAAAGTCGTAAAATGTGTACAAATCTGTACTAGCTTTAAAGCTAATAGAGTTCGACTGCCTATTTTACAAAATGAATCATTCATCATCATCTGTTAATGCCCAATCGCTGACGATTTCTTCTGTAGAGCATTTTGGTTTGTAATTTGAAAATATTTTTGTTTGGTTTTGTAATTTTTTAACGAGGCGTAGTTTTGTTCTTGGGCTTCCTCTTACGCGCCAGTTGAATCCTTTATGGTTATTGCTTTTGTTGAGTTTCTTTGCTTGTTCGTGCATCTCCTTGATCTTTTTCCGTTCGTTGATTGTGAAATCTTCCGTTATACTTACCTGAAAGAAGCAAGTTTCTTTTAGCGTGTGTAAATTCTTCATGATAAGATCTTTGTCATGTTGACTTTGCAGGGTGACTTTCAGAGGACGGCCATTCTTAGTTTTTCTGTCTCCTAATCTGTGGTGAGTAACATTGATTTCTGGAACATTGATGTCATCTAGGAGTTCTCGGAACCGAAATATGTCATATTTTTTCCCATTTTCTTCTTTTTCCTTATCTGGGCCTGAATATTCGAGAAACCCGTGAACGATCATATTCAGTTTTCTAGATTATATGTCTCTCCTTTCACTTTCTTCCTTCCGTTTTTGTTCTTCGGCAGATTTTATATCTTCTTTTTGCTTCTTGGTAATCTCGGCGTATGTTTTCTTTGATGTTTCCTTTATTATTTCTGCTGTGTGCTTTATTTCCTCCTTTATCATGCTTCTTGTCTTTTCCTCCATCTCTTGTAGTTTTCCTGCCAGAAAGGTTTTGAGGTCATTTTTGATGGAATCACGGGTTTTTGTGTTGGTGTTGACCTCATTGTTCAGTTTTTGTATGACGTCGTCTTTCTTTTGAAGTTCATTTTGCATCATATGTTGAGTGTTTTTCCCTACTTTATTTCTTAGGTTTTTCGTTATTCGTACGCAGTTTGAACATAAGTAATGATCGTTGTAGGATGTCACGAATATTTGTAGTTGATACAGGGGTAACTGTGTGCACTCATAATGAACTGATCTTTTACATTTTTTGCATGTTAAGCGATCCAGGTCTTCGTCTTCAGTACATCTTGACGGCGTGCAAGCTTGAGGTGGTGAGGCTGCTTCGAAAGGCTGATCTTTATCCATTTTGATGTTGTTTTCATGAATTTTGATGTTTTTATTTGTTTTCAGCCATTTTTTCGAAGAGCGTTGCAAAAGCGTCTGATCTAGTTGACGTCAAATAAAAACGAAAAGATATTGCCAGGGCTTCATGCTCGCATGGCTACCAACCGACTTGGTGGGACTTGAGTTTAAAGCTGAAAAATCCACCGATATGGCGCTTACCCTCTCGGTCCAGGTAGAGTGTTGCAGCTAAACCCTGGTTTACTGGAGAAGCATCTGTGGTTAGTGTAAGCTTGTCGTCGGTTCGAGGAATAGTTATGGTGGTAGGTGATTTGACTGCCTCTTGACACCGGAGAAATTGGGTTTTGAGCTCGTCTGTCCAATCGATCTTATGTTGTCCCTGCAAGCCTTTGATGGAATCTTCGAGTGGGGCAACCAGCGAGGAGTAGCGAGGTATACAGCGGGCAAGGGCTTTGAATGCACCAATGAATGATCTCATTGCTGTACACGTTGGTGGTGGTTTAACGGAAGCTAGCGGTGAAGTTTTATGGGCGCAAGGTGAGAGTGTACCATTCTTCCATTTCCAACCGAGGATTGTTGTCTCAACTGGGCAGATCACTGTTTTTGCAGCTGAAAAGCAGAGATTGTTTTGGGAGAGACGTTGAAGCACCTTCCCCCAATTCTCTAAAAGTTCCTCGATGGTATTACCAACAACATGGACGTCGTCAGCAAGTATGATAACTATGCCTTGCTGGATCAAATCACCAAAAATGCGACACATTAGTTCTAGTAAATGTTCTGAAGAGCCGGGCATATCCATAGCAGATCGGGTGTACACTCGGAGACCCTTGAATGGTGTTACTGTTCCGAGATACTTCATTGATGACTTAGCGACTGGAATCTGGAAGAAACTTTTTGTTAAGTCTGCTTTAATCAGGTATTTCCATTTGGATAGTTTTCGTAAAACGTCGTTGCATGTATTGGAAACAGTTGGGAGTATCTTTGTGTACTGTCCGAGATTATTAAATGCTGTAACAAGTCTATAGCCTCCGGAAGGCTTTTCGGTCAGAAAGCTTGGTGATACATATTCGACGTCAACGTTGACATCTTCTGGTTTGGCTAGGACACCCAATTGTTCGAGTTTGTCAGCCTCGTCTTGCAAAATCTGTAGGTTGGATTGTTTGTAAAAGGGGAGCTTGCCTCTTTGTGGTGGTGGTTGGACATTGCCAATGTTGACTTTAGCGCGGATGGTCCCACTGTAGTCGTTGTACGCACCAAATTCAGGATTAAATACAGAGTCGTAGGTCTGATGGAGGCTTTGGAACGATTGACGTTGTTTGGTGTTGAGCTGGTGTTGTCTGGGTCGAGTAAAACAGCGTCAGAGAAGAGTGACGTAGGAGTGGGTTGGCTACTGGTAGGTCGTTCTGAAGTGGTCAGTTGATGGTGCTGAGACAGTTTGGGGAGAACTGGTGGCGTGATTACCCTCCGGATCATTGCGAAGTGTTGTGACTTGAAAATCGAGATTGCTTCCCCAGAATTGGGGATACGGATACTGCCGTCAATGACTCTAGAGATGTCGGGTTCTGGCCACGATCCGTTTAGTGGTGATGAGCGATGGGGTTTAATTGAGATTTCGCCCTCGTATGATTTGAGCGGTGCACTACTAAACTCGAGGTAATCTCCGGGAAGAATAACATGGCTATTGTCACTGCGAAGAATGAACGATTCAGCACGAAATATGTCTGATTGTCTATTTGGTTTAGTACAGTAAGCGAAATTGGAAGTTCCGATTGAGATCGTTTCCTTCTTTAAATGAACTTGAATGTCATTCTCCTTACAGAATGGTACGCCAGTCAGTATGTCACAGTCAATGGTGTCAACTACTAATGCAGTAACTGGCAACGGGATGTCTCCAAAACTCAGTTGTATTTTGACTTCTCCGTGAATCTTAAGGGTACTCTTATCCACAGAACGTGCTGAGTGTCTAGTTGGTTCAATAACAATACCAGAGCGTTTGACGAAAGACCTGGAGATGAGTGATGACGTTGCACCGGTATCGATCACGATGTGAGCTGGATGGTGCTGATAGAATGCGTGGAAGTAAGGTGAAGAATCGCATTGAACCTTTTGAACTTCCAAGTGACCCGAAATTGATCACTTTCAAAATGTTCTGTTTCAAATCCTTCTGGTGGTGCATCATCTGAGACGTCTACGGCTAGAGCATCGGCAATTTTCAATTTGTCGAATCGAGATAAGAAATAGCATCCGGCGATGTCGTGACCTTGATGGTTCCTTCCAGCAGACTTACAGAGAATACATGATTTGTTGGTGTTGAAAGTTTTTGGATTAAAGTTACGTTGTTCGCGACGTTTAAACTGTTGATTTTGTTGCCTTGGACGCCGGGAATTTGCATAGTTAATAGCGATCTCATCTTGGACGGATAATTCGGAGAGAAGGCAGTCCATAGCTTCAGCTAGCTGGGGTTGTATCTCCTTGAGGGTTTTTGATTGTAGGTCGTGGGCGTAGACTCTTGAAATGTGTGCTGGTAGAGTTCGTCAATAAGCGTTAACCACATGTATACGGCCAAACGTTCCAATGTCGGGGACATCTCCTCGTTAGATATTGGTGCTGCCCCATCGTGAATTAAGCCTGACTCAACGGTGAGCAGATTATCTTCCAAGTGAGCGATAATTCTTTGAAAGAATGTCTCGTAGCGTTCATCACTTTCACGCTTGATGTTCGAGAGTTTAAGAAAGTTAACCTCGGACTGGGCGAAAGAATAATAAATGTTTTCGGATGCGCTGCCATATCCAAGTGAGACTAGTGCTCTTTTTGGTGATGTCATTCCTGAGAAGTGAAGGGACGAATTGCGCGATAAGTGCAAGCATACGCTCTAAGATAATGTTCCTTTGGAGAGGTGTTTTATCTCCAACTGGTTACAAACCACGGTTTGGTGTTGATTTCTTGGACCAATTCAATTCCAAGAACTGACCGAAATCATTGTTCGAAGAAAGGTGGTACATAATGTTTGACTGCCAATTGGCAAAGCTAGTAATAGTCTCATTTTCAGTTAATTGCCACTGCTTGGGTGGCTTGAATGAGAACCTCTGATCATGAGTTTTGTGTATGAATACTGTCAATAAACTTCACTCAGCAATTATCGCATAATAATTATAGATCTATAACTTTTTATATTTTTTACTATTGTTATTATATACTCTGAATTTCTTTTTTTTTTCCTATCAAAAGAACACACTCGAAGAGGAGGTCGTCCCGACCGGGAACAAAAAGGCTAGGAACATGACAAAAAAATTAAAGTGTGGATAAAAAATTAAATAAAATAGAATTTAGAAAAATGAAAAATATCAAAAAAGGAAAACAAAAATTGAAATGAATAAATAAATGAATATATAAAAAATCAGGACCAGCCCTTGAAAAAAAAACCATAACTCTGAATTTCAATTATATTGATGTATAGCAAAAATGTATTTTTGATATTTTTATTATACTACTTTAAAATAGTATCTTCTTTGTTGGTATTGTTTTGTTTTTTACGTTTATTATACATTTTTTAAATAGTTAAAGGTTCAATACTTCTTTGACTGTTATAATAAGATACCAACCAATAAAATTTAGAACTTCATGCTTAACTTCATAACTTGATTTCCCTGATGCCCCTGATCATTCAAACTAAAAAAGTCTTTAATATATCATAATTGTCACATGACTGCGTTTCCGTCCACCTCTCTCACTTATTTTCATTTTCGGTTACTTTTGCTGGGCTTTATGCCGTTAGGCTTCTTGATCGGCAAAAGATTCGTTTTTTTTATCTTTACGCCTAGGGGGGGGGGGAGGTCTTTCTGTTCGAAGGTCAAACTATTGTTAGTAGCTCCTGAAATAATTGAGCTTTTGCCATGAAAATTTCTGGAAATTCCTAACTTTTATTTAGCTACAAAATAAAAAAAATTGACACCTAAAAATTTTCACACCTTGAGCATGGTGACATTTCTGTCAGTACGGTGTCACAAAAATTGACACTTTTCCAATACAAATTTATTTTTGATGTCAAGTATATCTTTTAAACCGTAATTTATTGAATATTTAGGATAAATTAAAAGCTTTTTAAACTCAGGCAACTTTTTTATAAAGCCTTTGTTAGAATACAATAGCTATTTATAAGAACAAAGGAAATTTTCGGATTTTGCTCGGATTTTGCTCACTTTGGGCATGATGAGTGACGTCATCAAACATTTTTTTTGTAAAAAGTTACCTTATGTGACAAGGATCGTGTGTGCCAAATTTCATCCAAAAAGACCAACTACATCAAAAGTTAAGGGGTGGTACAGGAAAAGCCCCCCCCCCTAGGTCTGAACCGCCCCTAAAAGCCTAGCTTGAATAGGGTTAAGATCTCACAAAAAAGCCGAAAGTTTTAACCGAAAATGGCGAAATATTCACCAAGTTGGCAACCATGTCTAAACATTACGAGTTAAAATATGCAAAAAAAAGTTATTAACGAAGTTGATAATTCTATGAACAACCTCTATACAGCCTTATACGTTTGCTGGGCCTTCACGCCTTCCAGCATAGAATTATTAAAAGATTAAATAATTCTATGCTTCCAGGCTTTCTTGTTCATTTTCATCTAGCGTGATGTCAAAATATACACAAATGATCACTGTAATATTTAATGTATTTCTAATATATATTTTATTACTAAAGGCGTGTTCACTGCAAGATCTATCCAATAAACTATGCAACTATGTGTCTATTATTGTTTGATAATTCAGAAGAGAAAATAGCTGAGAATGTTGATGTGTAAAACCATGGATTTAATATAGAGGGTCTCTATATTAAATCCATGGTAAAACGAATTCAGTTATTGAGTACAACCATTACAACAAATATGTTTACGGATTTCAAATGATGTATGAATATCAATTTCAACCAATTACAGGCAAAGTAGAAAATGTTAATAAAAAATCAACCAATGAGAAGCCTTAAGCAAAATCAATTAGCGTCTTATATAGATTATATATAGATTACAAAGAACTGTAATAAACCAGTGTATTCATCAATCATAAATCTCTTTGTTTGACCAGCGCAGCTCCCCTCTCGATACAGCCATATCGAGCAGAACTGGCTAATTAGCTCAAACTTAAAAATGAAAAGTCTTCATAAATCTTGAAAACGTTAGCTAGAATTAAAGGCAGTTTGTCTATTCACCACTCTGTTTGCTTACACTGCAAAAACGCATTAAAACACAGACAATTTATTCCAATTCTCATTTAACATTTTTGAAGTCAAAACATTGCAAACTTTCGGGTCGTTAAAATCTAATATAAAAAAACACTCATTCTGATATCAAATCGAACAATTAAATGACGTAACGCGCGCTTCTTTGTTTTGATGATTGGTTTGAAAAGATGCATTATAATTACAACGTCAGCATTTTTTGAACGGCGATTCAGACCTCGAAAAATATAATGTTATTATGCCTTTAAGCAATAGACGCCTAACACCTAACTAACGTTGAACTGGGGGGGGGGACATCCTCTTTGTAAACTCAAAAAAATAACGCTTAAATCGGACATTTTTACTTGGCTACTTCAGTTGAAATATCGACTATACTTTGATTTTAGTCGCATTTGATAGAGCGTCATCGATTTCCTTTGTAAACTTTCAAGACCGACGTTTCAAAATCCAATTTTGACTCTAAAATAATGATTTTTGTAGTACGCATGCGTATCAATACATCTAATTATTATTATATAGAAAAGTTATTCAGTATATTTTTATAAAGTTTTGTTTGTTTAATGCATATAAAAAGAATAAGAGAAATAAAATGTTTCTTTTTATTTTTATATTCTTAAACGACATTTGACATGAGAGTTCTTTTATTCAATAAATATAACATAATAATGATAATGTCATAGCCATGTCTCAAAGTGTCTACTCATGTTTCCATAGAAACACACACGGTTCATGTACAAAAGTCACGAAATTGACCATTTTGAACTTGGAAAAGAAAAATGCCCGTTTTAACAAATATTTCTCTGAAGAGGAAATATTTAAAAATAACACTCTCTTACTAGTAGTATCGGACGGTTGATTTTCCGTATTTTGACATCTGACATGCATAGTTCACATTGATGTTTGACACTCGTCTTGAACCACGTGACCAGACATGAAGCGTGCACGTAACGTGACGATCCAGCACATTTGCACGGTGCTATCAATTTCTCATCGCCACTACTGTAAATGATCAGGAGAATGGTTAAAAGGATGACCAGCTATTTTTCATTTTGCTACTAATAATATGTTTGTTGTAGAGCGTAGAGTGGATAAAATTCTGAGAGGAAACTTCGATCGCACTAATATATTTTTGGGTACAAACCACAACTAACAACAATCATTTTCGTCAAGAGTGGCAGAGGCGGCTCTGGAGTTTCTCAAGGTTCTCATCTGCGAACCTTGAAAAATCACGAGATTCTAAATTAATGTGTATTCAGGGTTTGATGTATAGTAGATAATATGAAAAGAAAGCTCTAAAATATTCCCTTATAAATTTATCGGTCGCTATTCCCTGATTGTCGAAATCCAACTTCCGTGGTGGCCGTGGTAACATGGTAAGAAGGAACCGCGCCGTATTTCAATTTTTCCACACGCACGGGTGTCTTATTACGCCCTTTAGAAGAAAGGGCGGGCGTGCTACGATTTTTTCGACTTATCTCTTGAGGCCCAAAGTTTGCTTTTCTGAGAATTTTGAGGCCTCATCATTACCTAAACCTTAACGAATTCTATGAATTATACGCCGCGGAAAAAGATGTCAATCTCTTAGGTGAAAATAATTTCCGTTACACGTTAAACACAAAGATAGTCAACATTGCAGGTTTATGAGGTCGAAATCTGAGTACCCAGGCGGGCAAAAGTTTTTCAGGGATCATCAAGCGAATTCGAAAAGATTGTGCGTTCATTTTGCTTTGGCGAGGTACATGCATTTTGGAAAACCTTTAGACTTAGGTAATGAAAAATCGTGTGTTTTGAATAAAGTTCTACAGAAATTTCTTTCAAGTTGAAGTTCAGACAGTCTGGAATATTTTATACAATGTTCTGGAAACATTTGAGATTATGTGACTTGGAATATTTTACACTACGCTCTGAAAAGATTTGAGATTATCGTGGAATATTTTACACGACGTCCTGGAAAGATTTGAGATTATAATGACTTGGAATATTTTACACTACGTTCTGGAAAGATTTGAGCTTATGACCTGAAATATTTTACACAACATTCTGGAAAGATTTGACATTATGAGTGGAATATTTACACAACATACTGGAAACATTTGAGATTATATGACTTGGGATATTTTACACTACGTTCTGGAAAGATTTGAGATTATGACCTGAAATATTTTACACAACATCCTGGAAAGATTTGAGATTATGAGTGGAATATTTTACACAACATCCTGGACAGATTTGAGATTATTTTACACTACGTGTGCTGGAAAAATTTGAGATTAAGACTTGGAATTTTTTACATTATTATATATCCTGGAAAAGTTAAATAACGACAACTTGGAATTATATTTTATTGTATATAACTTTAATTGGATTGTTTGTTGGAGATGAAACTTTTGATAACAAATAATTAAATATTAAATGATCATAGATGTGTGGATATAGATTTTTTTAGGGAATGTTTTTGAAAAATTACCCTTTTAACTTTTATTCTTTATTCATCAGCTCAGGTTTTTACACCATTTTTTCCTTGGATTTTTAGAGGGTTTTGAATCAATTGGCATTTTCACCATTAGCATAATTTCCAGAAATGTCTTACAATGGAAATTTGATTGTTCATCTCTTTTCAAAGTCTCAAAAACTTTCAGGTTAGAAAAATTTAAACTTAAGGATATAATTTTAATATACCTAGATGAATATTACAGTGGTTTGATTTTTTCTACAGTGTTTGCTCTGGTTTGCTCGACCTCACAATGGTAATTTTTGATTTTTGAACTTATCAGGGGAAATAAAGGGAACTTTTTTCAAACAGTATGATGATAGACTCTTTCATAAATTTGGATGGAGTTTTCACTACACTACATAACGCCTGATTGCAAACAAATCTACTTGCGGCTCGTTTTACCGCATCCAATCAGGTTCTAGTATTTTCCTGTCAATCAAAACGACAATTTGTCGTTTCTGATTATTTTGATAAAATAACACGTTTTAAACATACACAAAAAATTTGTCATTTTTATTGCTCTTGGGAATAACGTAGATGGAATTATTTTGCACTTTTTGATAACAGAACATTTTTCTTACCTTGGGAATAAGAAAAGTCTTCGGCAAAGTCCTGATTTAAAGCGCACCACTTCTTCCAATAAGGTTTATATTTAAAAAACCATCTCGGTAACACCAGAACGAGTAAAACGGCTAATGACCCACCGATAAAAAAATTATACAAAAAAATCCCGTGTTGTTATTATTATTATTACTATTATTAGTATATTACACGCATTATAAACGACTCCAGTCTACGTTTCTGATTGTTTTGATAAAATAACGCGTTTCAAACAAAGAGAGAAAATTTGTCATTTTTAAGTATTTTACTGTTTCTTTCTTTATCTGCGTGCCAGAGGGTGTGGTACTTTTTGCGGGGGCCTGGGCCTTTAGATTTGAAGTTTGTCATTTTTATTGCTCTTGGGAATAACGTAGATGTAATTATTTTGGACTTTGATAACAGAACATTTTTATTGCCTTGGGAATACGAAAAGTATTCGGCAAAGACGAGCATGTTTTTACCGAGTTTGTTTGCAACTAAGCTGATAGTATATGTCGTTAAACTTTATACTTTCAGCTTAGAACCTTGGCTATAAGCAAACAGACTCATGAATAGATACAATGGCTTTAAAAAAGAAAATCTGCTGGAAGTTTTGAAGGTAGATATTCTTAACCCTTTGAGTGCCAGGGTCCTCTTTTTCTAAGTTTTTTTTTAAAAATCGCTAGTTCAAACTTTAAGGGCTTATATCTCCTGATCTAGAATGAATTAGAAGCTCGTATATAGCTCGTTGGATAGCTTAGTCTCCCCATTCTTTTGGGCGCCTTCGGCGCCGCCCGATTTAGGAAGGGCGTGGTGGGCGGCGGCCAAGGCGGGGGGTACGTTAGGGGAATTAAAGCTGCGCGGACCTGACTGAACTGATGGAAAGGTGTCCAGTGGTTAAACTTCAAATCGATTCACTTGAAGACAGAATAAAGTAAAACAGGGCCAATAAATAAGAATAATTCTATCAGAAAGATATATCGTATTAAAACTGTGTTTATGGCAGGTCTATGTTTATTTTTCAACGTTTTTTGATATATCAACGGTATTTTCACTGTATGATCGGCATTTTAAGAACATTTTGAGTTGTCTTAATTAAAAAAGTTTAGTGCCTTTCTAGCCAATCTAAGGGGTTAAAAATCTGAAAATTTTCTGGCCCTGGCCCCAACCATGGTGGGGCCTGCAGGTATCACATACAAAAATATCTCTATTAAAAATTATTTTCCGTCTCACATAAAAAACTGCTTTGACCGCTGTTTGACTGCGCGCCGAATTCGTATAGTCCAAGACCGTCAAACTCTACCGGCTGTAAACTCGCTTCGGAAGCAAAACCTGTTAGTAATTATTTCGGCTTTGGTTGGGGGCTTATTTCTTAGATAGTGATTTGTCTTAGATATACATAGTCTAGTGCATTTTTATCCTGGATCCGCCCCTGAGTGGTTTGTCGACATAAATAGGTAGCAAGTTGGAAATTTACTTCAAAAATAGTCAGGCTTAATAATTATAACAACAGTTCAAACTAAAAAGTAAACAAATCCACCGTTCTGGTGAAATCACATGAAGGTAAAGCTTAACAGGAAAGCAAGTAAATAAGAATGTTTCCTACCAAAGGCAAATCCTACACCAGGAAACTGAATCTGAACTTTGCGACGAAGTTTCAGCGAGAAACATGAAGGAAGGTTGGTTATTGTGGAACTGCGTTTCCAAATCATCCTATGCGGTAAAAAAGATAAAAATCAACATAAGCTTCCTATTTGGGTTCAATTTTTGGGTCCAAAAGCCTGAGTGGGAAAGCTTTGGTTATCAAAAACTAAACTCTATAACATTCGAGATGCCAAATTGGTGCGAAATTTTAGCTAATCATCCCGAATTGACAACTATAGATGAACAAAAGGCTGTTTTAAATTCTCTTTGAGCCAGATTGACATTATTATGTTTTTTCGAGGTCTGAATCACTGCTTCAAAAACGCTGAGCTTGCATAAAGATTGCATTTGTTCAACCATAATCATCAAAACAAACGATAGTGCGTGACGTAACTCAATTGTTCGATTGAGCACTTCAATGTCTTCATATTAATATAACATTTTAGTGACACCAGTCTGGAAACGATGCAAATGCCACGCCGATGCGACTCATTTTTTGTTTAAACAGAGATGCACGCCAAATAAGTTCCACTTGGGGCGCTGTAAGATCTCCAAACGGGTCCCTGGAACTTCTGACGTCTAAAAGTTGCTCACAAAACCATAGAGTTTACAACGTTTTGACAAGATATCGAAAAAGAACTGGAATAAATTGTCTGTGTTTTTAATGGAGCTGTGCAATGTTTTTTGCAGAATAAGCAAACAGACTCATGGATAGATATACCAGGATATACTGGCTTTTAAATTCATAATAATTAGTAGCTCTAGTGAGCATAAACCTTACCGTATCAAGGCTTGGTAATTTGGGCCCCATCCGTAAATGACGGCCGTCGGCTCTTTGCAATTCAATTTGTTTACACCAATAAGGATAACTGGAATCGTCAGAATGAATGAAAATACTGAAAAACAGCAGAGTTTACAGAGTTTAGTCAGCGATGGTGATGGTGATCACACAAAAAAGAGTACAAAATCTTGAACAGTATTCATTTCCCCAAATATGGATTCATTTCCCCAAATATGGCCGATCCGGCATATCTGGACCGATAGGTTTTTAAGAAGGGCTCATCATTAAATACTATTTAATCTAAGTTTAAGCAAACCGTAGTGTAAAGGTAGAGTATTCGGCTACGGTGCGCAAGGTCATGGGTTCGATCCCTGGCCGGGTCATAGCACGAAACAAAGAAAGGCTTCTGGGAAAAATTGAGAAATTTTAGTTCAGGATCGGATAACGATATATTAGATTTCAAAGGAGAAGATTTCTGAAAGAAAAGTCCCAGTAAGGCTTTATTTTCAGTCACTCAGAATGATCTAGAGCTCTATAAAAAGTCACAAACTTCCTCTTTCATTTAGAGTCATTCTAGCGCGTGAATTTTGAGATGGAGAGTGCAAAAAAATCGAATTGCCCCCCGGCACGAGGGGGGGGCCTCTTAGCTTCACGTAAAGAAATCGTAGTTGAAAAATTTTCGTTCCGTACTAGCAACACTACCACAATTTGTAATACGAAACCAATTTCACATAGAGAAAAGAACAATACAGGAATAACCCGGGGGGGGGGCACTCAAGGTAAATGACCTACCAGACGTTCAGCCCTTAAGGGTAGGTTTTTCATAGTTCAGCTAGTGCACTGTAAGGGTAGGAAATTACAAAACTGCACTGAACTGCACTGTAAGGGTAGGAAATTGTGATAAAAGGCCAATTTTTTGGCAAAATTGGCACAAAATTGGTCAATTTTGGAGGAAAAATTCCACATTTCTTGGAAAATTGCAAAAATTTTCGCCCTTTCGGGCGAGAAATTTTGAAAAAGTGCACTGTAAGGGTATCATTTTTCATGGAAATTCACTGCACTGTAAGGGTCCGATTTTAGAAGCCAAATTTTGGGCCGAACGTATGGTCGTTTTCAGATCGAGTGCCCCCCCCCCGGGAGGAATAAAAATTAAAAGAAACGATCAAAACATTTAGAGGTATAACGACTAATAACACAAGAAACAAAAAAAAGAAGATGAAGTCTTAGATCAGGTCTTGTATATTGAGTAAGCATCTTCTACCACTCTAGAGTCACCCATCAAAATTGTGGTCTGTAAATTACAAAACAGAGAAAACTAATGAACCAGTTGCCCGGCTGACTTTAAATTTTAGAAGTACATAGAATCTAGAGAGCGCTGGAGAGCGAAACATGAAGATGAAAAATCGAGGGATAAAACATATTTGAGATAATTTACGAACCGGAAAACTTGGTCTGTAAAATAACCACTTTTGGGTTATTTTTTTGTTTGAAATACTTAAAAGACAGTTATGGATGAGAGCTATATCCAGTCCAAATTTCAATGAAAAATATCAATTTTTCGAGCAGATATTGGAAAATAAGTGATTTTTAGGGCGTTTTCATTCTGGTCTGTAAAATAACCAAAATAAAACTCTATTAAAATGACTACCTAATCTTTTTGGTTATTCAAAGCAAATGTCACTGATCAGTCAAATAAATGCCTCAGCAACCTACTAAAGCCATTCCTGGGTCAATTTAAGATCCGGGGGGGGATTCATGTGCCGCGCTTAAGGGTGGGGTTTTCAGCATCCCAAAATAGACTGTAAGGGTGTGTTTCTGTGAGATTGCACTAAAAGGGTCGAATTTTAAAACAAATTCAAAATAATTGATGAAAGAAAAGGTTTTTACATTTGTCTGATAATTACAGCTGACAAAAATAATTCTCTCAGTTTTCTTTGAAATAGAAAATTTTCCAAGCTATTATAGTGCACTATAAGGGCTGGGGAAATCAAGAGAAAATGCTGCACTGAAAGGGTACCTTTTCAGCCATATTGAACTGCACTGAAAGGGTGCGATTTTGAAAGGCAGATTTTGCGCGGCACATACCGTCGTTTCGAAATCGAGTGCCCACCCGGGTTTAAGATAGATAGACTAAACAAGATCTGAGAACAATCAAATTCTCAAATTTCTGGTCTGTAAATTACAAAAAACGGGATAAATCATGAACCAATTGCCCGACCGACTTCAAATTTTACCAGTAAATAGACTTTAGTAAGTATATAAAAGCTATATCCAAAAAATTGAGTCCGAATAATTATTCTGAGACATTTTACAGACCAGAAACCTTAAAATAGACTGTAAAATACACACTTATCATGGAAACAAGTTTTTGATGGATGGGAAAGATACCTATTACCCTAGCCTATGTTCAGTCAAAATTTCGGTGAAAACAATTAATTTTTCGAGTAGATATTGACGAATGAGCTATTTTTAGGGCGTTTTCATTCTGGTCTGTAAAATACCCAAGATGACATTTAAAAAATTGCACAAATCCGTCGAGAAAGTGCTTTTATCAGAGGATTTTAATTTTTCTTTCCGAAAATATAACATTTACTTTTAAACAAAATATATTTACGCTGAGCATTCAAGATTTTCAGTTATTGAGATATGTTCTTAATGTCTTAACGATCAATTAACTCGAGATATCAAAAGAAAAACCGGTTTGACTACTCAACGGATTAGAATAGGTGGATTAAGAACTCATAGAAAACACTCCTCGTTAGGTTATCAAACTTTTTTACGAGTTTGCTAGCAATTAAAACTTGATAAGTTGTAAAAAAGTTGTAAAAAATCATTACTTTCAACATTTTCATTGATCATTACGTATCACGTGGTACATTTTAAATAAGAAAATGCACTTTTTTAGCCCTTTCTATCCAATTACTCTAGGGGCTGAGTTAGGTCCCGTATGCGCATCGGTGTATAGTCATTTTTTCTTTTGATCATGAAAGTATAGTCCTTGAAGAGTCAGAAAACGTGTGTGGCGTTATTTGGATCAGGCTCAAATTTCCATAATGGCAGATTTTAGATTTCAACCCTTTTTTAGCCCTCTTGCTTGAAAAATAAATTTTTTTTTGAGTTTAAACATAGACATATTGTATACCAATCGATCACAAATTTTATGCTGATTAAGAAAAAGGTCAGAATCATGGTCTGAAAATTTCGTTATCTGGAGATATGAAGCACTTTCGATTTCGATTTTTTGAAATGACTACTTTTGGTTCCAGATTTGCGTGGCTGTAACATTTGATTGACTTACTTAATTTACTTGAAATTTTCGGAGGGTCTTGCCTACCGTTCAAATAATAAAATTCAGGAAAAGTTTTTTTTCTACATGAATTTCGAAATCCATAATGGCGGATTCAAAATTTTCTTTCGTCACATGGGCTCTTAGGCTCTGCTTGCCTAAGAAAAATATTTTTTGAGCTTAAAACCCTGCATATCATATACCAATCGATCAGAAATTTTATGCTGATTAAGAAAAAGGTCAGAATCATGGTCTGAAAATTTTTCTATCTCGAGCTATGAAGTACTTTCGTTTTCAAAACTTAGAAAACGTAAGTACTTCGTATCTCTTAATAACGAAATTTTCAGACCATGATTCTGACCTTTTTCTTAATCAGTATAAAATTTCTGATCGATTGGTGTATAATATGCAGGGTTTTAAGCTCAAAAAATATTTTTCTTTTCCTAGCAGAGCCTAAGAGCCCATGTGACGAAAGAAAATTTTTGAATCCGCCATGATGGATTTCGAAATTCATGTAGAAAAAAAACTTTTCCTGAATTCTATTATTTGAACGGTAGGCAAGACCCTCCGAAAATTTCAAGTAAATTAAGTAAGTCAATCAAATGTTACAGCCACGCAAATCTGGAACCAAAAGTAGTCATTTCAAAAAATCGAAATCGAAAGTGCTTCATATCTCTAGATAAAGAAATTTTCAGACCATGATTCTGACCTTTTTCTTAATCAGCATAAAATTTGTGATGGATTGGTATACAATATGTCTATGTTTAAACTCAAAAAAAAATTTATTTTTCAAGCAAGAGGGCTAAAAAGGGTTGAAATCTAAAATCCGCCATTATGGAAATTTGAGCCTGATCCAAATAACGCCACACACGTTTTCTGACTCTTCAAGGACTATACTTTCATGATCAAAAGAAAAAATGACTATACGCCGATGCGCATACGGGACCTAACTCGGCCCCTAGAGTAAATGCAGAAATTAGCCAAATAATTTGAAATTTATTTTCCTAATTCTAAATACAGTCTTCTTTCACCAGTATGCAACCCATTCGTGACCCATCGATAGTTTCTTAGTTATAGACCATACGTTAATTTTCACTTATCTGAAGATTGCCATTGACAAAAGATTAAAAATTTACATTAAAACTGGTCTAGCGTTTGTTGATGCTAAAACTTAAGTGCAGGATTTAAAATATTTGCAAAATCATCAAAATTGATCAAATCATAGGACAAATTCGTTTTCGAAACTGTATAAATTGGAAAATTGTGTTCTATAAAAACAATGAAAAAACTAAACGAGGAGTGCGCAGAGTCATTTACAGATTTTTCTTGTAACAATGAGAAGACAATGGATCTCTCTTGGGAGCAACGAGAGAAGTTAATCCACCTATTCTAATCCGTTGGACTACTTTTGTTTTTTTGAATTTTAAAATTCCAGAAGATTTTTTAAGTTGCGTTTTTTAAACCATATCGTGTCCTCGTGAAAATACGAATCTGAAAAAGTAAAACTTGTTAAAATTGCGTTAATATTTAGAAACAGTTAAACATTAGCACATCACGTCAAAAAGTTGTAAGAAAATGTTCCTATAAAAAGTGTTCACTTTATAAAAGGTTTTAATTGATGATCCTATAAAAAGTGTTCACTTTATAAAAGGTTTTAATTGATGATTAAGAAGCCACTCGAGGGTATCGGACCGAAATACAGTTAATACTCGCTATTTTGATAATAGTCGCGCGGCTGAGGTTGAAAAAAGTGGCTAGAAAATGATTTTCGTGATACCAGCGAGCTGGTGATACACCTCTTAGATTCCACTTTTTTAGGTGGAAACTCGCGAATTAGTATGTGTAGATTACAAAATCGAAAAGTTTCCGCGATTTTCTAGTGCAAGTGTCGAGAAAATCGACTTAAAAGTTGACTTTTATCGAGTTAATCGATTTTAATCGATTTTCATGAACTTAACAGCTTCTAGGTCATGAGTTTTCACTTCTATGACGTATTTTGCTTGTAAATACTAATAGTCATCAAAATATTACACTAACAATTAATTCAAGCGATGAAAATGTAGGAAAAACGGCTAAAATCGATAAAATCATCGATAAAACATCGAATGTCAACTGAAAACCTCCAATGTCAACTGAAAACCTCCGAATGAGTCTGTAGACTTCAAAAATTGTCTGATTTGGCTGAAATTTTGCACACTTGGCCCTTGGGTGAATATCTGCAGATTTAAGTTTTCATTTTTTTGGAAATTTTGATTTTTGGGGTCTGGGGACGAGTTTTCCGTCAAAACGAGGCTGAAACTTTGGGGCGCCCTGTAGACTTCAACAATGGTCAGATTTTGCTGAAACTTTGCACACTTGGCTCTTGGGTGAATATCTGCAGATTTAAGTTTTTATTTTTTTAAATTTTAGGTTTTTAGGGTCTGGGAACGATTTTTTCGTCAAAACGAGGCTGAAACTTTAGGGCACACGTAGACTTCGAAAATGTTCTGATTTGACTGAAATTTCGCATATTTGCTGCGTTAGTGAATATCCGAAAATCTAAACATCCAGTTTTTTAAAAATATTTATATTTGGGTGTCCAGAGAGTCGGAGACGAGTTTCTTGTGAAAACGAGGCTTTGCGTGGGCAGCCTGTAGACTGGACAGGGTTAAATGGATGAAATTTTGCAAACTTTTCCATACTGATTTTCCTTTTTTGAAAAAGACCAGAAACATGTTTTCCGTCGACGACACTTAATCCATGGGAATTATTTTACGTTAGCTCCAAAGAAAATAAAAATTACTTTGCTGGATCATCTTCAGTTAGCGAATGAACAAACAAACTTTGACACGAGGAACAAATACTTAAAAAGATCTTCAAGATCTTTATGTGGAGTTATGATATGAGCGTATAGTGATCGTGTCACTGCCAGGACTGTCTAGAAGCAGTCTAGGAAACCTGTAGCTATGTCTCCCAAAATTTATCATTATTCTATGGAGGATGTGTTCTGAAATTAAGGAGAAACCTTTTGCCTATAAATGTCTAATTATTTCCTTGAAAGATGTGTGAAGCTTTCTTTAGCTTTCTATAGCTTTCTAGGGTTACCAGGCAACAAGAACACACCAATTTTTCATAATTTTTCGATACCCCTGTCTCATTGCATCTCAGAACACATCAAGTTTTCTAGCTCCTACATGTGTTCAGAACACCTCCTAAAAAAGATCGCCTCGTCGGCTGCTTTTGACTGTCGTATATATTACTAATCTATAGTCTGCGTAGGATTTGTAGATGAGAACAAACGAGCAGTCGTTTTAGACCAATATCGCATTTAATCTTGTATATTTTTTCTTGATAGTGGTTGAAGCCTAGTTTTTTATCTTATGGATTATATTGATATACCTATCTCGTATTGCAATATGAGGGGACCTGGTTCTTTGAGTAAAACAGATCTCAATCGCTTTCTTCACTCTTGAGGTTGAATCAAGGTTGATAAACGTCTTTAAACATTTCTTCTTTTTTTATCAGCTCGATAAGACGTCGTAATTAATCCAGGAATATTGAAAAAGTGAGAAAGAATCACCAGAAAACAAAATTGATTTTGTAGATAATGTTTATAATAGCAAGCCTTTAGTTATTACCTCACTTGGTCTCCTTTATTATTCTACACGGGACCAACGTTCGGTATTCTCTATTCAGGAAAAATTCCTAGAGTAATCAGTGCACTACTTTTAATAGCAGCCTAATAAAACCTCCCGTTTCCTGTTCTTCCCCTCAATGAAAGACTGGTTCTAGGTCAGAGATCTCTGCCACTGAATCAAGGGATGGGGAAGTTGATGTTCAAACTATCGACCCTTTTTACGCCGGCTCTTATTGGCGTTATTTTAGAGCTCGTGGCCTAACGGACCGGCGTTAAAAAGGCCGACGTAAAAAGAGCCAAAATTATACATTTTAAACCTAAAAGCGGTGTTTCTTTTTTTTTGAACCATTTTTTCGCAATCGAAGTGGCTTTCTGAACAAATTCAAGGTGGAAATTACCGAAATTCTTGCCATCCAAAACTTAATGTAAATAAGTGAATTTCGACGATAAAAATTTTACGCATTTTCCTACTCACAGATGGCATTTTGATTAAATATTCTGTCATAATTTTCTGTTTTGAAGCCTAAATTAAATAGCAGTTTTTGCAGGTTTTGGTGTTATTTGCTGCCCTTATTGGCGTAGGCCCAAAAATGGGCAGTGGCGTAAAAAGGACCGATGAGGTAATATGAATTGTCACTGCACTGAATAAAACGAGATATAAATCTTTCATGAGAGAGAGAGAGGTACATCCCTGAGTCACGATCTGGTGGGACCACCCTACTCATTGAAAATAGTTGCCGTAAAATCGTCCCCGCTAAGAAAGATATGCTGAAATTCCAATGAAGTAGTTCATGAGATTTATCTCCAGAAGGAAAAACTAAACTTTTGGGGATGAATCTCCATCTCTACTTTTAAAGTAGAAACAGTAGATTTTGCATATAATTTCGCCCTTTAAAAATCTTTAACCCAGTTATTGAGACAGAGGTGCAATTTTCGATAGATCCTTAATCATCGGGATGATATGTCATCTCAACATGGACTTCATTGCTCGTGGGGAGTGCAGGAAATGGTGTCAAGAAAGAATTTTCTTCAGGCAGTAGCAATGTTTATTTATTTTTCAAAACAAAGCTAGGATGCGCGACATTTAAAAACTGCGGCAGCTAAAGTTTAAGGATTTAGCAAAAGAGAAAAATGGGATTTTCCCTTGATTTTTAGCATACCTGCCGTACGACTCTATACCTTTTACTTTATTTGACACGAAATTCGATCATGATGAATTTCAGTCAAATAAAAGACAATTTCATCAAAAAAGTGAAGACCTTAAAAACATCGCAATCATATCTTTGAAGAAAAGAA
>NW_027103891.1:0-1586 GCF_902728285.1 Clytia hemisphaerica
AAATCCCGCCAAATTTAAATTTTTTTATTGACATCCTAAATTTGTGCTATTTTCAAGCCTCAAAACTGGTTTTTCGCTTACTTAATAACGCTTAATTCGCTAAATTAAATTCTGCCAAATTTTATTTTCTCAGCCATCCGTCAAATTAAATTCCCTCCAAAATTTCTTCCTTTAAGGTATTATCAATCCAATTATTTTCATTTTTAGAGAGATACATCCACCTTGACAGGGGCAATGAGCCATGATACGTCCACCTGGACAGGGGCAATGAGCCATAATGAAAAACAGGTGAAATTTTGTTGTTTTTCTCCTACAATTGGTGTCTTGAAGGTAGAAATTTTGACGGAAAATTTGGTGGATTTGGCGGAGTTAGCACGCACTGTATACTTCAAGTAAGGTGAATTCCTTGAGAGAGGGTTCTGTAAGTTTTAAGACATAGAAAGAATATTTTATCACCATATCAGAATTGGTTTACATTGGCTTTTTCAGTGTAAGTTTTGATATTACTTTTGCAATCAAGTTTCAATTAAAGGGAACGACCGCTTATAAATATAGGGCATTGAGGAAACTGCCAGTTTCTAGGTATACTCTGAAATAAGTGCTAACGTCAGCAGGCAATCTAATTGGTTTATCTGAAATTCGAAAGTTGTTTTGAAAACATGTTTATTAAAAAGAAGACATTGCAATGCAACGGTAAACAAAAAATCGTTAAAAGGGAAACCCCAAAAAAGCAAGGACAAAACTCGAATAAACAAAACCGAGTATTTTCAGATAAAAAGAGTTATACTTATATTTTTCAATATGATTCATCTCACAAGGGTTTATTTTAAAGCTGTGTGGTAATTCTTGTCTCATAAAATGATGAATCCGTTCACTTTCTAAAATGTATTTTTCTGATAAGCTCGATTTTGTTTTTTGGGTTTTCCAAAGAGAGAACTGACATTTGTAGTTATTCCCTTTAATCCAATAATTTTTTTTAAGTTTGATATTACTTTTGCAATCAAGTTTCAATTAATCCAATAATTTTTTATGGTTTTCACTAGGATACTAGCTTCACATTTTCAAGTGACGAAGACGAGAACGATGAAAATGTGGTGCCGGTAAATTCTTGTTATTTTCTTTGTATGGTATAATTTGACACAGAGTTGAACACTTAGCTGCACGAATTTTGTCATCTACTTGACAAAAACGCAATGTTTGGCAATAAAAAATGTTATTTCTCATAAACGGGCTTAAATTGGATAGGGTTTGTTAACGAATTATTTATACCAGCTATCTCTGGCATTACCTAGCATTAAAAAGCATAGACAAATCCTTGAGCATATTCGAGACTGAAATTCAAAAGATTCTTAACAATTTTAGGCCAAGGTTGTCGGCCCCTAATTTTTCTCACAAGTTATAAAAGCTTCTCCTTCCCCTTACAGGACGTTCAAAGAACACCACAGGTATTTTTTTAATTATTTTGCCTGACTACAGTAAGCCAATTCTCTCAGAAATATGAAAACTTTGATGATTAAAGAATAATTAAAATAATAGTTTTTACAGTTTTATTTCAAAAGTACGTAAATGGCCTTGAATACCTCCTT